>NC_056747.1:433505730-433633230 GCF_019279795.1 Protopterus annectens | reverse complement strand
CTAGAGTGTGTGGCTTTCAGGGGATTTGTTTTTTTTTTTTTAGGTGGAGCATATCCATTAGTTCTGGGTTGGACATGGCCTTGTATGTCAGGCAGAGACCACCTCTGAGTAAGCGGTATACAACCGAGTACAGCTGGAATTTCTTCAGTCGGGCTGCTTAGGGCACATGTTTGATGCAGGTAATCCTCTTGGTAAGGTACTTTTGGGATCTTTCCAGCTGTTGCAGGTGTCTTGTAAGGTACATCCCAAATGGGGCGTTGTACTCTATGATGGGTCTGATGAGTGATTATTAGAGGGGCACAATAACCTTTTTTGTTCTAGATGCGAACCCTTTTGTGATTAGGTTGGCCACATAGAAGGATTTTCTAACCATCTTGGTAATATGATTATTAAAGGAGAGATTACTATCTACTTGGGTCCCCAGATCCCTTATTACATTTTCTGCATTTAGGGGACTACCATGTATGTGGTAGTTCGCGGTACTTTATTTTTTCCAAAGGGGATGACTATGCACTTTTTGGCATTTAGCTTGAGGCCATGACTTTGACACCAGGTATCTGTGTCAATGAGATCCTTCTGGAGGATGTCTGTATCAGCTGGAGAGTCAATTATGGCTCCCAGTTTGCAGTCGTGCTTGACTGTACCTCTGAGAAGTATATACCGAACAGGAGGGGTCCCAGGACTGAGCCCTTGGGGATGCCACTTGTAACTGGTTTAGAATCGGACCTAGAGCCTGCAACTCTCACCATGTGGGTTCTATCTGTGAGCAAAGTGGCAACTCATCTCATGACATAGGGGTTTATGTTCAGGCTGGTGAGCTTGTCTATAATACCAGAATGGGGAATGGTGTCAAAAGCCTTTGCGAGGTCTACGTAGGCTATGTGGACCTCCTTTCCCTCGTCTAAAGCCTTGGCAACTGTCTCAAAGAAGTCCACCAGGTTTAGGAGGCATGATTTGCCCTTAACAAAGCCAAACTGGGTAGGGTCCAATGTTTGAAGGTTCCCGATTTCTCTGTTAATGAATTCCATGATGATGCGCTCCATAGCCTTGCAAACCAGGCTAGTCAGGCTTATAGGGAGATAGTTCCCAGGGTCCGTTGTGGCTCCATCTTTGTGAAGTGGGATAACTGTCGCTGTGCGCCACTTTGTGGGCACATAGCATGTAGAGAGACTGAGATTGAACAGTGTGTTTAGGTGAGGGGTTAGTTCATTTTGGAGCTCATGAAAGACACAGCTTGGGAGACCACCTGGTCCCATCGAAGCTGTGTTTTTGGCTTTGGATAGGGCTGTTTTCACCTGTGTGTCAGTGACTGCCGGGACACTACATTCTTCTGGTATGGTTATGGGCCCTTTAGGGGGTGAGGGGGGGTGATGTTTGCACTAAACCTGTCTGCCAGAATGATGGCAATATCAGTTGGTTCAGTGTATTTTGTGCCATTCTGCACTAACTCAGAGCAGATCTGAGAGTTTACACTTAGGTTCTTGACATAGCTAAAGAACGCTTTGTGGTTACCTTTGAAGTCCTTGGCAAGTTTTCTTTTGAAGCTAGCCATGTATGATTTTATGAGGGATAGTATTTTCTTGCTGATACTAATCAGGGATGTCTTTCCTTCTTGGGATTTTATTCTTTTCTGCACTAGTTTCCTCCTTCTATTGTATAGCTTGTTTATGGCAGGGGACCACCAGACTGGTTTCCTTTTCTTGGAGGTGTGAGTCTTCATTTTGCTTGGGATAGCACAATCCATGCATTCTTGCAGGTGCTCATAGAGTGCCTTTGTAAGGGATTCAGAAGCTTGGACAGCGTTGTCTTTTAGCATGGGAGCTGTGAACCTTTCCACCTCAGTCTTAAGTAATGTGAAGTTTGTTTTTGAAAAGTTTTTCATGGTGGTTTCCTTGATTGGGGTGGGTGCGGAATGTGGATATCCAGAGTGATTAGTCTATGGACTGATCTAACCAGCAAGGGTTTGACCTCCGGTGTAGAACACCGGTCGCCCATGTTGGTGATGACCAGGTCCAATATGTTGTCACCTCTGGTGGGGGTGTTGACCAGTTGATCCAGGGTGTTTGAGTTTATAAATTCCAGGAAGCACTGGGTAAGAGAGTTAGTACTTGAGTAGCTCTCCCAGTTAATGTTTGGGTAATTGAAATAACCCAATATTAGGGCATTTGGTAGGACCTTCATATTTTCCAGTGTCTCCAGAAATGCGGAATTGGGATCCTGGGTCATGGTGGGTGATCTGTAGCAAGCTACAATTTGAATTGCAGTTTTGCCTATTGTTAGTTGCACATGGATGGTCTCTGAGGCATTGTGCTTTGCCACTAACCTGGAGGTGTGGGTATCCTTGATGAATATGGATACACTCCCACCTTTTGTGTTTCGGTCCGGGTTCTGTGGCCAAAAAGTATGGTATGAGTTATAGCCTGGTAGTGCTGGGGTGCTCTCTGGAGCCTTAAACCAGGTTTCTGTTACTGCACAGATATCGATGTTCTCCATACTAAGGAGTGCCTCGAGTGCATGCATTATGAGGTTTAGACTTCTGGCGTTGAGTAGCATTACCCTCAGTTTTTGGTTACTTGTGCTGTTTATGGTGGTGGGTTTGTCTTTTGAGCCTTGTCTAAAAAAAGCATTATGGAGGCAGCAAAAGCCTTGGCCAGTATTCGAAGCCTAAGGGTGACAGGTGCAAGCCATCTCTTGTGAAGCAACGTGGCTTATCGAGCATGTCATCCAAGGTGGACAGATATCGGATCCCCTTTGAATGACACCAGGAACTTAGCCAGTTGTTGAAATTGATCATTTTTTCTTTATGCTGTGGCATCATTCTTGCTGAGGGCAGGATGCTGCTCAGGGTCAGGGTCATACCGGCCTGGGCTACGTGATCAGAGAGCTCTTCCATGTCTCTTTTCATGTAGTCCAGTGAGGTACATCTGAGGTCATTCACAACAACATGGACAATGACAGAGTTGTATTTGTAGTTGTTCTGGAGTGACCTGAGTGCTTGTGTTATATAGCGGATCCTGGCACCCAATAGGCAGCTAACTGTAACCTTCTCCTTGTCCAGCCTAGTTATTGGGACCTCAGTGTGCCTGACTATAGAGTCGCCTATTACTAGTGTGTTGGGTATGCTATTTTGCCTTAAGGGCAGTGATTGCGTGGCACATTGATTATGTGAAGTATGTGTTTCATGGTTTGTGATGGGGTGTGGAGGTTGCTTGGGTGTCTACTTTGGAGGTCTCTGTTGCTTTTGCAGATTTTTATTTAGAGTCTCTGAGTATGTTTTCTTGTATTTATGTGTGTTATTTGCCGGTGTTGGTTTAGTAGGTCTATGTGAGACTGGTGGGGTGTTGCAAGTATTTTCCTTCTCCTCTTGACTATCAGTTCCAGTCTTGGGTTGAGAGAGCTTTGCCTCCAGTTTGGCTGTATAATTGCATCTCTCACATATATTAGTGTTTGGTGGTAGGAGGAGAGGGTTGTCTGTGTACATGAGGCAGTTGTAACATTGCCTCAAAATGCCGAGATTCACCATTTGGACTGGAGAGTACACCTGAAATTGCCCTTTGGACATGCCTGAATAGGTAAAGTGAGCTGTTTTACTGATTAGCTGGTAGGGACGAATAGAGAGCCTTGTCCTTCTTTACAGTATAATGGGTCTAGTGCTAGGGTTAATTAGTGATTGCTATGAGTTTTGAGCAAGTGCTGGGCTGTAAAATGAATGGTTTGAGTGCTTAAGTTGAACGTTTGCCTAGTTCCAAGGGAAAAATTGAAGAGCAGACTTCGTGGAGCCAGGAATAGTTTAACCCTAGCTAACTGGCACTGCCCAGTGCGCATAACCGCGCAAATGCGTTTTTTATAGCAGGCAAATAAAAGAGAGAGAAATTTGCCCAAAATGGTCAATAAACTACTAACTTCTGGGCTACAGCAAACAAGGTGCACAAATTTCAGAAAGAAACAGATAAAAGCAGGCACAATAAGCCATTAACCAGAAATTCCTAGCTCAGAAGGGCAGAACCTAGCTTCTCCTCCCACAAGAGTGCAGACCACAAACCTTCTTAATGTAAAATAACTGGCCTGAGGCCAAAGTGCTTAAACCAGAGCTAATGCGCTTTTGGAATAACAGACAATGAGCCTTCAATCAGCAATTCCCAACTTAGAAGGATGTAAGCTACCTGTCCTGCCACAACAATGCAGTCCACAAACCTTTTTAATGTAAAACAACTGGTTTGAAGCCCAAGTGCTTAAACCAAAAGGCTTAGAATAACAGTTACAATTTAATCAGACTACAAAGCAGTAATAACTGCAGCAGAATAATACAACTGAGTACTTTTAAGAAGAAGCGCAAGCAAACTAAGGTAATAAAGTGGGAAGAAACACAATTACAGTAAAAGCAGATGAATAAAGTGCACTTTTTTATATATATATATAACAATAGAAAATGAGCAAACTGATTTAAACACATTACCCAATTGACCAGTAAAAAAACTTAAAACTGACCCCTGTTCCAGCAGTCTTCAATCTGACAAGTTCAAACTGCACACTCCTGCCACGAGGGTGCAGGGGAACCTTCTCCAAAAAAGATGGCCTGGATTAGTGCTCAAGTTATACAAACAAAGCTAGATTCAGCAGGCCTGAATCTAGTCTATGCTACAGCAGACATGGTGCACCAATATCAGAAAAAAAACAGTTCAAATGAGCAGGCACAGTAAGCCTTTAACCAGAAATTCCCAACTCAGAAGGGTAGAATCTAGTATTAAATTTGTACAAGAAAAATGTATTTATTTATTTATTTTATTCTACATTTGTTTATCGGGAAAGTCCAACTGGAACAAGGTCCATTTACAGTGGAGGCCCGGGGAGAAAAGCTCCATAACATAACAGTACAAATACAACAAATGACAAAAAAAAAATTCTCTACAGAAGCATATATACGATCAGAGCTCCATGTCTTTATATGACAACACATAATCCACGAATGACAGAAAATTTCTATACAGTGGCATATATACAATCAAGGAGGTTTTTTTGTACCTTAGTTTGATTTGAGCAAGCTTGGTATATAAATAGCAAAACTTTGAATTCCTTATTGGTAGTACAAAACATAAAAATGAAGGAATGGAATCTGGAAAATAATGCTATTCAGGAGATATGTCATAATGTGAGAAATAGTTTGTAGGGTAGTAGTTCCTGATAGGGAGCATTTGAGTAGTACAGAATAGCTGAGGTAAGCAGTGAGGAGAAGAGGTGAGGCAAGTTAGGAAGAGAGCAGAAAAGATTTTACGTGATACAGGGACAGAGCCATGATAGCAAGAGGTGTGACTTTAGTGATGTCTTGAAAAGTGAGATGGATGGTGCCGAAGAGATACTTTGGGGGAGATTATTCCATTGCAATGGTGTGGGAGAACAGTCTTTGCCCTGCAGTGTTATTGGCTTTGGTTATGTAGAACCGGGTTTTGTTGGATGAGCGTAGAGGCAATTTGCAGAATATTGGTTTAGAAGCTGGTTTAGGGCTGGGGTTTTCTGTGGGTTCCTTATTATGTTGAAGGTGAGGACTAATTGGTCATAGCTAATTAGCTGAGGGAGTTCTAACCACTGTAGTTGTTTCAGGGCAAGACAGTGATGACTTTAAAAATGGAGGTGTTAGCGAATTTTGCAATTTTATTGTAACATGACTAGTTTGTTTAGGTCTGTTTTCCTAATATGAATTAGGATTGGTGATGCATATATTAGGGTAGACAAGAGGTGGGTTTGGGCTAAGGAGATTCTAGCTTGGTCCGATAGGAACTGTTTGTGTTTGCATAGGGTTCCTAGTTTCTTATGTACCTTTCTGATGGTTTGTGAGATATGGACATTAAAGTTTAGATTATTATCTATTTCAACTTAGTGTGAGTGGAGGGGGTGATTGTGGTCCAGTTTTTGGAGGTGATAGTGAAGGTAAGAGATGTGGATTTGGATTTATTGGGGGTAAAAAGGAGTAATTTGCTCTAGTTGGGGTTTAGAATGAGTTGGATATCAGTAATCTATTGTTCCACGGGGCAGAAGGATTCTTGGGTAAGCTTTTGAAGAGTGGCTATGGATAAGGCTGAGCAGATTAGGGTGGAGTCATCTGCGTACTGTATAAGGGATGCATGCAGGGTGGAAGTATGTAGTTTGTTAGTGAAAGTGGTGAATAGTAGAGGACCCAGTATTGATCCTTGTGGGACGCCTATAGTATTTGGTAATAGAGGTGATAGTGTACTTTGCCATTTAACTGATTGTTTTCTGTCCGAGAAATTGCTTCTAAACCATGAAGTAGTAGAGGGGACGAAAGATAAGGCTGACAGACTGTCTAAGAGTAGGTTATGGGAGACCATATCAAATGCTTTTGATAGATCTAGAAATATGGCTAAGATGAATTTGTTGTTGTTTCTTAGATGGTTAATCTGATTGGTAAATGAGAGTAGAGCAATGGTTGTGATATGGTTTGGGCAGATTCCATGCTGTGTTGGGGAGAGGAGGTTATGTGAGGATAAGAAGTGCATTACCTGGGTGTGAATACATTTTTCCAGAAGCTTGGAAAGGGGGGACAAGATAGCAACTGGCTTGTAGTTTGATAGTTCATAGGAGTTTCCGCCTTTGTGAAGGGGAATTATATGTGACACTTTCATAGATGGGCTACGTAGGTTTCTTGTATAGAGCAGTTTATAAGAATTGAGACAGGGTAGGCTAGTGATTATGCAGTTAATTTTAGAAAATTTGTGGGTAAACCATCTGCTGTGTGTGATGGGTTTTAGTTTAGAGAGTAGATTTTTAACTGAAGAGGTTGGTAAAGGTGAGTGTGTGAAGGTGGGTATGTTAGTTTGTTCTACAGCTGGGGTGGTTTTAGTGTTCTTGTTGGATCGTTGGATAGATAGTGTGAGGATAGATTCTGTGAAGTGATGGTTGAATTCTGAAGCTATGCTATCATTATCAGAATTGTTGTTGGGAGAGAGTGCTGGTTTTTCCCAGTTTTAGAAGGGTATTGATGGCCCACCAGAACTTTTGGGGGTTTCTAGAGTGCTTGCTTTGGATGTCTAAGAAGTAGTTCTTTTTATCTACTTTTGTTTGGGATTTGGCCTTATTTCATAGTTCATGATATTTCTGTGTGTCTTGGATAGTGTTATTCTTTTTCCAGTTTTTCCAGGCATTGTCTCTGGCATTTATTAATGCATTTGTTGTCCTATTTAGCCATGGGGCATAGTTAACTTTAGTCCTGAGTTTCCTGATGGGAGCTAGTATATTTAGAACATTCATAAAAGTAGTAGTAAAAAAATCAACTGCCTGGTCTAAAGGTAGAGTGTTTAGTGGATTCCAGTCCTGTTGCTGGAGCATACTGTTAAGAGTTTGTGGATTGACTTTGTGCTCATCCGTAGTCTCCTTGAATAGCATGGGTTTGGGTATTTTTGCCTGTTTACGAAGGAGGAATGTGGGGCAGTGGTCACTCAATGTATCAGGTAAGCAGCCCAAATGATAATTTTCTGTGGGGATATTAACTAATGTCCAATCTAGAATGGAGGTTCTATTGGATTTCTTGTCTACTCTGGTAGGTTCTTGGATTAGTTGTGAGAATCCAAATAAGTTAATATGGTTTGAGGGGTTGTTGGAGCTGCAGGATAGCCAGTCTAAGTTTAGGTCACCTAGCAGGATGGTTTCTTGGGGTAGGTTGATTGTGGCCCATTGCAGTATCTCTTCTATTATAGGTGAGTTATTTCCTGGAGGAATATAACTACAGAGGATGTTGATTCCCTTTTTGTTTTTAAGGGACATAACAGAGCATAATGTCTCTGCATTCTGGAATTTGGGAAGTGGGGTTATTAGTGGTTGGAGGTTGAGTGTATTTTTAAATAAGATTGCAACTCCACTTCCCTTTTTGGTACCTCTATCTTGCCTTAGGATGTTATAACCTGGGGGAAGAATTTCTTTGTTTTGTGTGGCAGGTTTTAGCCAGGTCTCTGTAATGGTTAGTAGGTCTGGGGAGTAGTGGGATATGAATACGTGAAAGTCATGTAGTTTGTTGGATATGCTACGTGTGTTTATATTGATAATAAGTAGGTCTGACTTGTGTTTCTGGGATAGGATTGGGTTGCTTGTACCTGGGTTGGGGTGTATGTCCCTTGAGATTAGTAGCCATTTTCTGAGAAATAGTGTGAGTTTTATGCCATATGCTATATCTATGTATTTTTTGGGTACTGTTAATCTTTTGTGAGGTAGTGTGGTTGCTGTTTTGTGTATGTAGAGTAATGAGTTGTTGTTAAATAGTGTAAAGCATATTACTATATTTGTGTGAAGTTGTGTGTGTGTGTGTGTGTGTGTGTGGGTGTGTGTTATGTGGTAGGTGGTGTTTGTTGGTATGTTAGAGTGTATGGATGTGGTGTAGCTAGAGTGGTGAGAGTTAGTAGTAGTAGTCCTAGTATGCCTTGCATGGTGTGGGTGGGGTGTACAGAGGAGGTTGTTGTGAGGTGGAGGGTGTGGTGTGGGAGTGGATCTGATGACTGAGGGATGGTAATAGGCTGTTGTGGAAGGGGTGGGGATATATGGGCTATAAGTGTATGAGCACTGGGGCGGGTGGAATTTGGGGGCAGGGAGGGGAGGGGAGTGGAGTGAGCCCGAAGGGCAAACGGAGCGGGCTAGAGCAAGATAACCTAAAGCTGCAGAAACCTATCAGTAACAGCAAGAGATTGACTGAGCAAGAAGGTAGGGGCTGTTCAAGCAATAATCTTTTGAACACAACAAAAGAAATGACCTGAAGAAAGCAGTGGAAGTTGCAACAGGCAGTGTTTTATGAGCTGTAACACTTTCTGCCAAGGTTTTCTCTACATTTGGTTTATGACTTAATATAAATGGAAAGCCTCTTAATAAGTGCATGTACATTCTGTAAAATTCAACCCTACACAAAGGAAAAGAAAAGTTGAAGTCCTTTTGAAGTATTCCTGATCCTGGAAAAGCAGATATGAGTGTTGTTATACATGACTAAAGTGTGCAACACCTCTTGGATTTATCAGACTTCTCCATAAAGAAGGCAGGCAGGTGAATAAATGGAATTAAATTCATGGCAGAAATCCCCTTATACAAGAATTTTTTTCTGGTTCTGATAATAAACTGGCCTAAGCCTAGTGAAAAATCCGGTTAGACTTTCTCAAACATGAGTAATTTATAATTCTAAGATATAAACTAAAGACAAATTAATAAGAAATTTGAATTCGCAAACAGAAATCTGATTTTGCAAGTTGGCAGATACCTAAGTGGAGGTTATGCCAGTTTTGTAACACAAGTGTGAGGTCCACAAACAGCTGGTAGAACAGTGAGTGAAGGCCCTCATTGAAAAGCACACCACAGAAAAAAAAGGATGCATCAAGGTTCATTATCCTTTCATAAGTGGAAATTGGAAGTTGCTACAACCTAAGAAAAATTAAATGTAATTAAAGACTACACTTCTGAACTGAAACAGCACCCAAGGTACAGTAGGAAAGGAGGAAACAAAGCAAAAGAAAGAATAACCTCTAACTCTCTTCCTCAGTACTGAAATCTGGTCAATTTTCTGAAGTAGATTTTACCAACAAAAGACCTTTTCAAACATCAAGCACTGCTGTAAACGTATCCTCTCTCTCTCTCTCTCTCTCTTTGCAGATGGACATGGACCTCATGTTAGAAGCTGTCAGAACAGTATACGTGGGACTTGGTGAATTGAGCTACAGTCCAATTTGTGTCCCTGTTCTGGCAAAAGGTCTCCCTGGATCTGGATTGGTTAGTAAGACATGTTTCACAGATTCAGAATAGGGGAAAGAATGATCTTTAGAGGCCATTTTCTGTCCTATTAGATGACCATCTCATACTATGTCTTGAGCCACATTTTCTGGACATAGAAGGGAATGGTATCAAATAATCAACAAGATTACAGAAGGCTGAGTGTTCCTTCTTGCTTTTTTATTTTCTCCAAATCTTTTGGCTTTCTAATACCATGATGTGAATGTACCCCATTCCTAACTCAAAGTCTGATTAAAGTCCATAAAATTAGTATTGTTTCACTCTTTGATGTTAGCCAAAAGTGGTCTTTGTAGCACCTGCAATGTGCCCAGAAATGACTCCTGTAATCCGTACAGCTACATGTATTGGTAGCATATCTAAATATGACTGCAGACTCTTTTTTTTTTTTTTAATAAGACCAGTTGCTCTTACTACTATTGGAACTATCTGGGTATCTTTCTTCCACATTAATCTCATTTCTGCTTGCAAATCCTGATACTTTATGACTTTGTGTCTCTCTGTATGCAAGACACTGTAGTCACTGGGTGTAGCAATTTTAATGACCAGTGCTTTTGCCTTCTTTTCTTGGACCACTATATCTGGTTTTCTAGCATCTATCATTTGAACTGCTGGTAATGGGTGATCCCATGTGATATAGACCATCATTTTCTATGATGCTTTGTGGCTCATGCTTCCAATGTTTTTCAGCCACTTCAATACCATAACATTTGCACAATCCCCAGTGCAACAGTCTTGCCCCATTATTATGCCTTTCAGTATACAGTCCTGTTGCCATTAGTATGTCACAACCAGCAACGAGGTGTATGACTGTTTGAGAGTGTTCCCTATGAATCTTCTTTCCTTGTTGCTTAAGTGAGGAAAACATTCTCTTGTTAAACCAAGGTTTTGTACACCTTTTACGTCAGAAGTGACTAAATAAGCAATGAAATGGAGGGATATTGTTTCATGATGCTGGAGTTACTAGACCTCAGAGAGTACAGATAAGATCCACTTGCTGAGTCTACCCATACATAATGTAGATGTAGTTTCTACCATGAGCTTTATAAGATGGATACTTCTCTTAGCTTCATAGGTGATTACTGGGCTAATAGCGCTGGGGGGGGGGGGGGTTAAACCCAGCCATGCTTTCCAAGGTGAGAATAAAATGCTGTACCTTGTGTCTGTGAGATGACCCTCTTAACCATTATGCCGAACCCAAAAATTGCTCTTGGCAAGCATTTTTATTCTTCAAGGAGAGCATAAACCTATGTGTCTGGTGGGAAGATGGATTAGATTCATGAGCAAGAAATACTACCTATTTTGTTTTATAATGGTTAACAGCTTTACACATTGTTGGCACTGCAGTAGCTGAATTATATATGAGAAACTGAAAGATTCAAAGATTTTCCTTGTGTCATTTGACATAAAGGATGTTTTTGCTGCACACTATTCGTTATTGCATTTAATTTAGCATGCCACTGACTGAAGTATGAATATCACCCAGGATTCTTTTTATATGTACTCCCATGACTAAAAGTTAAATGTCACAAAAGTTTCTGAAACCATCTTAAAAGTCTAGAAAGTAAAATCCATGTAACTGAACCAGTTATAGCTGTTTATGGAATTGAGTTTGTCAATTCATTGACAGGGTAATGATCAAGTGCATTACATCTCTAAAAATGCATTGAAGCCCTAGTTGGAGTTGGTGGTGGGATTTCCTTCTTTCTCTTATGATTGAATATAACAGGGAGGGCAGTGGTACAAACCCTTCTAAGAGAGGCACGGGATGCCTCCCCCAACAAGAATGATTTTTTTTTTTATCAAATATCATTTTCTAGTCATTGTTTTACACTGGGAAACCACATTTATCTGGGTTTGATTAAACAAAGAAACCAGTATGCATTGGAAATGTTCAACTGAAAAAGACATCCCATTCTTTTGGGAAGTGCAGGCTCTTGTGATGCACATCAAAGAAATCCAGAAAATAATGACTATGTTAAAACAAAGCATAGCAGGTGGCAACTGATGGTGAAAATTACATAGTCTTTTCAATGTGGAGAGGTCAATAGACACTACCTGAAGAAGTTTTTTAGCAGTGCAGATACAGTTAGCAATGAGAAAAAGACCTAGTTAATACATCAATACAATGACAAGCAAATAAAATGGAAAAGGACACTTTGAAAGAGGTTGCAGGAAGCATGCGCAAAGAAGTAAGAAGCATGTTCAGCATAAAAATCATTAGGCAATGAAAACTTACTAAATATCCCAAAGTAGGTATTCACAAGAACAACAAACACTAGCACATTTTCATAGTGTCTGGTGAGCAAAATAATGTGATAGAATTGTGAAATAATTAAACAGTACTAATGCTGGAAATATGCCAGCTCAATAATGGAAGGGAAAATATTAAATGAGAAATCAGTGATAGCCCTAATGACGACTTACATATCTTTTTAAAGTAGAGTACCAACTGAATTCATTGAAGGGAGAACATTTTTATCTTTATGATTTTATAAAAGTGTTAAAATGTAAAGATCTATACCTTTTAACTTGCATATCAAGTGAAGACAGTTTTAATATCATATTTTTATGTCTTAGTTATTAGAATAATAATGGGACAAATTATTCGGCAGTAAGAAATGACAGTCATCTAAACTACTTTTTTCATGTTTGCTGATATATTATAAGTCACATATAGAAGAATATAAGATACATGAAGATACTCTGCAGCCTTCAGTAGGAAACCAATACAAAAGTTCAACTGGAGTTGCACAGCAAGGGAACGCACAAGAAACAGTGGCAACTCTGTCGCATTCAATGTTGTGGAGTGACAGGTCAGTCAGTTCCCATAGGAAAAAGCAATGCATGACACAGAATGCAGCTGAAGACAATATGTCACAGGAAGATGTTCTGGAACTTTCTATAGAATGCCCATAGAAAAGAGAAAACAAAGAATGTGCCCTAGGTTTAGAAGAAAATGATCTAAGGGAAGTTTTGCTTGATTTAACAGAAATGGTTAGACATACTAAGATCAATTAAATAAATAGAGTACAGAAAGCACTTAAGACCCAAAATGTTAGAAGCTTAATACAACAAATGAACACAGTAATCAAGACTATTAACAGAAATGTGTATGACATAACAGAAGTAAATAGGATATATTACTGTGCAGCTAAATTAATAACAGATAAAGTCTCACCCCAAAAATATAGGGCAATAAGAGAAAGGAAGGGAAAAAGTCTTTTACCATCATGGAAGTATCGAATAGAGAAAACTGTAAAGCAATTAAAACAAGTGTCACTGTTAGAAGAGTACAGAAAAAGGCATAGATCAACAAAAATACTTAGATAGATATAATGAAAAAAATGCACAGTATTAGAACAGACCAGGATCTATCTTACATTATTGCAAATAATAAACTAGAGATATCATCACATGCAGAAATATTTAGAAGATATACAGATAAATATAAAATATAAAGGAGAAGTACAAAATAAACAATTCCTGGATGACCTAAAAAAGGTTTTTGAGAACTGGTAAACAAAGCAAAAGGAAAAGAAACACAACCAAACAAAAGACATAGAGTAATTTTGGAGAAATATCTATGAAGGCTCTGTGGAACATAATAAATATGCTGAATGGATAAAAGAACTAAAATAAACAGTATGTTCAAATGTATAGGATATGAAATGGGATCAAGTAAAGGCCAGAAAAAACAAAACAAAATTAAGGAAAACTCCTAACTAGAAATCCAGAGGCCCAGAATCAGTACTTAACTTCTGGCTAAAAGTATTACCATCTTTACATGAAGATTTGGCCCTGAGTAAGAAGCTCTTATATGCACAGTCCAAACAGACACCATCCTGGTTAAACAACAAGATAAATGATACTCCTCCTTAAGAGTGAACCTGCATGCTAGCCTAAAAACTATAGACCAATAACCTGCCTACTGATGATGTATAAACTATATACTGGAATTGATGCCAACAGAAGAAAACGTGAGGCAAAAGAACAAATGGGTAACAAAATAAGTCATATGGAACAAAGGGTCATTTTTTGTTAAAGTCACAATGGAAAATTGTAAAAAGGGCAATAATCTAAGTATAGCATGGATAGATTACAAAAAAAGCACTTGACAGCATCACACATTCATGGATAAAGGAGTGCTTACAGATGTATAAGACACATCCTTGATTAGTCAATTACATTAATGTGATTACAAAACAGTAGCAAACTACTTTGTAGCTAAGACATGATAAAGGACAAATTATTATCCCAGGGACAAAAATTCAAAGGGGGATCTTCCAGTGTGACTCTGTCACTGCTGCTCTTTTGTCTTGCCCTTTACCCATTACACTGTCTACTTCACAGATTAGGTCATGATTACAATTTAGCTCCCAGAAAAGAGCTTTTTGTGGATGATTTAAAACTGTATTATTCATCGGATGAAGAGCTGAAAACACTGGAAGTGGTCAGAACATTCTCAGATTATATAAGAATGTCATTTGGTCTTCTTGATAAATATGCAAAGTAACATTTAAAGTAGGAAAGCTGCAGGACAAAGAAAATATCAGTGGGAAAGGAATGTGATATAAAGGAACTTGAGCAGGAAGGAGTGTATAAATATTTGGGAATTGATGCAGGATTGACAGTAAAACATGAACAAATGTGAACAAGACTTAAATTAAAACTTAAAAAAATACCTGACATCTAGGAACAAAGTCCAAATTATAAACTAATTTGTTCTTCCTGTTCAGACTTACAGTTTTGGGGTGATAGATTGGCCCCAAAAGGTATTGGAGAAGTTGTATAGGAAAACAAGAAAAATGCTTCACGCTTAACAAATGATATATAAAAATCAGCGGCCATACTAAGATTATATATTCCTCGTTCTGAAGAAGGTATGGGCCTCCTCAAAATTGACTGCATGTATAGGGATCAGTTGTAGGACTCCATACATACCTGCTGAACTCATCAGATCCAAAGATAGTGAGAGTTTTGAAACATAATCCAAAACAGTTCCAGACCAGTAACCACAGTAAACCAGGTAGCAATGAATGAAGTCACAGCACAATTCAACAGAAAATATGTTTATTCACCACAAACAATTTGTTAAGTGCTTTCGTTCAACTGTATACTGAACTTCATCAAAACAATTGAGTCAATCACAACTTAGTAATTATACAATTTAAAAAAATCACATGACCAGCAAAGACTGAACACTTAAAGACGTAGAGATTTAAAATTCTATTCTAACCCAAGAGACCCCCCTCCACCATACACACACATACACACATCTAAATATCATGTTGTGTCTCTTGGCTTTTCCTGGTTAGGGGTCGCCACAGTGGAATTCCAGTCCGCTAACGATTGGCAGTAGATTTTTTAAGTGCCGAGTTGCCGGCCCTGACGCACAACCTTCAATGAAGGTATGCCCATTCACGCATGTCTCCACACAGAAGACGCTCTAGCTGAGAATCAAACAGGACAACATCTTACTGTGAGGTGACAATGCTACAGCAGCACCACCACCGCAGTCCACACACATCTAAATATCATAATACTTTAATTTTAAAATGGGAGCTAATGAACAACACTCATTTAATCCTGGTTTTGAAATATGAAGAGAACAAGTCTAAGATGACACCCCTGCTTAGTTTAGCAGAAACATATTGGTGTCAAGCAGGAATGGAAACCAAACCAGAAGCAGATAAATAACAGGCAGCAACTGAATGCGTCAAAAAACGAAGAAAGCATATAAGAAGAAGGATCAGATGAGAAGGCAAGAAATGTGGAAAAGGCATAAAAACAGTTGCAAGTACAGAAAAATCCTGGAATAAACTCATGACAATAAGGTGCTGATGCAGGAACAGTTCAGCAGAGGTAAATTTAAACCAAAAGATCCATAATTTCCCAGACCTGTACAACTAAGCTACGAAGTTGCCACACTGCTTCATAGCGCAACCAGTATTTGCTCCTTCTAACCTCCTGTTCTCTCCATTTTTTTCTTAAATTTTTGTGTCAGGGCCAATTTCACTTTACCATCCTTGCAAACCTGCATTTGAAACCTGCAATGTACCAGACAGCCTGACCCATCTCCCTATTATCTAAACCAATGCATATCTCCATTTTTTGGATTTCCTTGCTAAAATAGTGCTGTCTTACCTTGCCCTACCCTCGACTTTGCACCACATCGTCAGGCTATGTTTTTTGTTTATTTCACTCCCCAGTAATTCTCCTTCTGTAACACCTTCTTGACCTAGCCCCCCCCTTTTTTCTTCCTTCTTGCCTATACCTTCAATAACTGTGTGATGCCCCTGCACTGGCCCAGTGATCAAGGAGCCTCAATCCTCACCACTAACACCAGTGAGGGATGTGCACGTTGGGAGGATGACAAGTACACACACAGTAAAGTAAAATTTCCCTCAAGAGCACACAGATATCACAGTCAGTCTGGGTCTGGTTTCTCCCTCACTATCCAGATCCGCAGTAAGACTCCCCACTGGCACAGCTATAGGGTTAAGATCTCAGCTGAGTGGTCAAGCCAAAACCTCCAGCACCCTCTCTGTCCAACCAGTGCTTTGTGTCCCTGCCCAAGTAGCTGACACACACACACACACACACACACACACACACACACACACACACACACACACACACACACACACACATACACTTTGAAATTTGATTTATATACAAACACACAGACACTCCTGGGGAAGGCTGGCACAGGTTTACTAGCTATGCCCCCTTCTACCCAGACTATAAGGTAGTAATCACTGCCCCAACCACCCTTTATAAGCTACTATAAGGCCCTTCCTAAAGAGTGACCAATTCTACCTTGTAATGTTACTATTATCAAAATGGTAAGTGTGGCCAAACTCTTAAGACTATTTAGGAGTGGCCTATACAGTGTCACCAAACAGTATATCAAAGAATAACCACGAATAAAAAAGCACCGATAACCAAAAAAATGCACTAAGGATCCACAATCACAGAAGGCAAATGTACAAGGAAATAAAAGTTTTAATTCAAATGACACAAGTGCTTTCAACCTGCCACAATGCAAAACGTCTTCAAAGTGTAATAAAAAAACTTACAATCATCCATTTAAATACCCTCATTAATGATAAAAGGCACCAAAAAATTCTTAAAAAGTTTCAAAGAAATTTAAAGGGACATGTACCCTCCAAAGAGACATCACACTTCCTAGACCCTTATACAATTACTTAGTTATAAACCAAGGGTAATGCTCTGTAACACAATTTTAACATAGTGTGCATTAAAACTTAGATGTTAATGTATATAATAAAATAAATTTGAATGAAATAAAGACGTATGCATTTCATTTTCTACACTACAGAGAATTAAACTGGTGTGCTTAAAAAATTCCAAATCAATTTCTCATAGGGTGATGGTTCAATGTACTATTCATAACTACATACATTACATTAAACATCCTATTTAGTACCTCAAATTCATCTAATAAATTCTATCTTATAACTTTGGCACTCTTTTTTTTTTAAAAAGGTTTTAATAGAAACGTGGTTGATTTGCCCTGGGTTATTGGAAGCATTTAATCTAAGCTGCCAGTAGGTCACCCTACAACAAAGTCAGTTCTTCCAATCACCACCTTTGGGGTCAGTGTGTACTTGTTCCAAAATACCTATCGAAAATCCTGTATGTGTAGGTTGCATCATGGAATGCTTAAACAAAACGTTATTAGGATTTTGTTTCCTTATACTATACATGTGTTCATAAATATGCTTAGCTAAGGATCTCTCCATCTTATCAACATAAAAACTAGGACAGTCTTTACACATGGGTAAACAGACAATCCCCCTGTTATTACAGTTACCCTTCCTGAAACAAAGCTTACTTTGAATACTGTTACCTAAAATTATAGTCCTTTTCGTAAAAGCATTTGAAATAAGCACATCTACCACATTTTTTAGTTCCAGTATTTTTGCTGTTATTAAATTCCCTTCCTCTATAACTCCTTTCAAATGTTTGTTTAAGGTTTTTACCAGTTCTAAAAACTAACTTAGGACTGTCTCCTAGCTTTTCTACCCTCTCCAGGTTGAACTTTAACATCTTCCAATTATTAATAATCACATCTTTCACAGTATAGGAAGCGTAATTATATTCTAACACCAAAGCTCTCAAATTCCTGGTCCAGGCTTTTCTCAATAGTCACAGTTGCCTTTGATTGATTTCCTAACAATTGTACAAATTTTATCCCCCAACCTTTAATGACCTCCTGGGCAACTTCTGTTACTAAACCTTCTGGATATCCTCTTTCTGAAAATAAAGTAGACATATTATTTCACCTCTTCCAAACAGTCTTCAATCTTGGAGGTCATCCTCGCCACCCTGAACATTTGGCCCTTCACAATACTCTTTCTCTGCTGGATGTTCACTTGAGTATGGCAAGTAAGAGTTACTAAATGTAGGTTTCCTATAGATCCTAGACCTTAAATTACCCTCTATAATATTGACTCTTACATCCAAATAATCAATACCAGTATTGTTGTAGTTGTAGGTAAACACTAAAAAATCTGTGGTATTATTCAGATGTTCATTAAATTGTACATTGGAGTTTTCTGGTCCTTTCCAAATGACAAAAATGTCATCCAAAAACCTACTGTATAATTTAATATATTTCCAAAATTCTTATCTAAATACTTGTTCTGCCTCCTACTGTAAAAGGACTAAAGATGCATATAGGGGGCACACACTGCCCCCATAGTGACTCCCTTGATTTGCTTAAAGGCCTCCCTTCAAAATATACAAAGTTGTTCTCCAAAACCAACTTCATAATACCAACAAAAAGATTCAAATCTTTTACTTCCAAAGATTCCATGCTATTTAAGACATTTAGGAATAAATCCAACCATTCCTCAGTTGGTATACATAAGAAAAAGTCAAAAATGTCAACAGTTAAAAAAACAAATATTCCCATTACACAAATCAGGAATAAGGCTCCCCAAAAAGTCCCAAGGGTCCTTCACTATATGTGAAAAATATTCAATGGTGTGATTTAAAGACTGGTCCACAAAGACAGCTAATTGATGTGTCTTTGAACCTTCACCCACTACAGTGGGCCTATATGGGGGGGGGGGCTGGTGGTGCTTTTATCAATCCTTGGGATACCAAAAAAGGATGGTATCATGGTATCCTAAGTTTTTCAGTTTTTAAAAATTCACCTAGTTCGGGGGTAATCCTTTTCTCTAGGATGATGTCTTCTAAAAAGAGATCAATATTTCCATATCCGATGTTAGTTTCATTTATAGAGACTGGGACATAAGTCTGGGTGTCTTGTAGAATCTGCAACATTCTATAAGAATACTCAATAGCATACACCAAAACCATCCTTACACCTTCATCAGGTTTCATAATTAGCAAATCTGTATTGTGTATTAACACATCTAAAACTTCCCTTTCTTCTTTAGTTAAATTCCCTTTCTATGATGTTTCTTATTGTGGTACATATTATCAACATGAGCAAAGAAAAGGGAGTACAAATCTGACATACATGCAGCCTTACAAACTTGTAAAGCTGGGTGCAGTGACGGGTTATAAGTGCTTAATTTTCTAAAGGGGACTTTCAAATTGGTGTTTGATTGATCAAATAACACTGCCAAATTCAATTTTCTAATGAACAATTTTAATTCAATTAATGTGTCACAAATATCATATTAACCCATAGGTACAAACTTAAATCCTTTGTCAAAGAGTAGAAAATGTTCTATTTTAACATCAATTTTACTTAAATTATAAATACAGAAGCCTTTGTAGGTGTACATCACCCCATCATTCCCCAACACTACGTCTTTGTTTTCCTTTTGGTCTTT
Organism: Protopterus annectens; assembly: GCF_019279795.1. Lineage (NCBI taxonomy): Eukaryota > Metazoa > Chordata > Ceratodontiformes > Protopteridae > Protopterus > Protopterus annectens. Next base: position 433,613,623 of record NC_056747.1, on the reverse strand, counting down.
GGTTGTCCTTTCCCCTTGGATGTTGAAAAATCCGAATAGTTGTTGTCACTCAAGTCTCCCTCTACACCCCCTTCAGGTAATTCCATTATGTCTAATCCAACCTTAGAATTTAAGGGGTCAGTGTTACTCACCCTGACTGGTTCTGTGTACACATGAGGTTCCCATCAATCTTGTCCCCCACCTGTGTAGTATCAGTCCCTTTTGAAACCAATGGACTTACTTTCTCTAAGTAATAAGACCATCTGTTAAATTTTTTCTCTTTAAATACAAATGCTTTATTTTCCTTGTATTAACAGCCCTAAAAATCTTTTTCTGTTTCCTACTAATGATTTCTTTACATCTCCTATATGTTCTGACAAAAGCATGCTCATAGATATCTTTAAAATAATCAAAAAGAAGTTTGATTTTAATAATTTTATTTAGGGTTTCAGCCTCCCACAAAAGTACCTCAACCTTCCTTTTTCTATACTTTATAATAAGCTTTATTATTTCAAAACCAATAGTGTCAAAAACATTGTTAAATTCTTTTAACATATCCACATCATAAAAGAAACCATTAGGAAATTTACATATACACAGTCCTTGTGGCATAATTCACCTATTCATTCATCCAAATACATAATGTCCAAACTAATGTTTTTTTTTTATTTTAAGCAATATATTTTCTAAGTCTCTAATCTCTTCCTTAAGGGATTTTATTTGAACAAAGAAAAAAATATATATGGTAGCAGGATAACGGTTGGTAAGACAAAAATAAGAATAAAATAAATGAAAAAAATACCAAACCAACAGGCTAAAATCCAGGAACTTTAATAGATGTATCCAAAAGAGTGGTAAGTGCTTTCACGGTGACCACACCGCTTCATCAGACAGACAACATTAACTAAGAAATACAAGTCTTTTATACAAAGTGTGACCAATAAAAAGCCCTTAATTATGATGTCATCAAAAAGTTACACATTTTTTAAAAAAGAACAAATACTGCAGAAAACACATTCATATATCATGAATAAAAACAGCTATAAAATGTATGCAAACATATTGCACTTATGAAAATATATATGAAAATAAAAGGTATCATTTAAGTATTCAGTAAGGGTTTCAGTCAAAAAAAAACATTTAGACCAGGTGTTTTTTTCTGCATTCAACAATAAAATCCACTTCTGTTCTATAGTTTCAGTGTGGTTTTTAAAATCACCTCCTCTTAAATTATTGTCTAAAACTTTCAATACAAAGAACCTAAATGAGTGTGTAGTACCATGGCTCACAATATGTGCTGCTAAGGCATTACTATCTTTTTTACTCTTTATGTCTCTCTGATGTTCAAGGACCCTATCCTTAAAGAGTCTATTTGTCTTGCCAACATAAAATGCATGGTATAGTTGACAGAAAGAAAAATGTACAAGGTTACACGTTTTGCAGTCAGCATAAAAATCAACATTAACTGTGAATCTTAAAATTGGTTGTGTGTATGACACACAGGTAAAAATAAATTTACAGGCTGAACAACTTCTGCAAGGAAATGTACCAATCCTGTCATTTAATGGGTTCCCTTTCTCTAGCATATTGGTCTTACAACAAAGATGTTGCTTAAGGGATTTGTAGTTTCTGAAAGAAAAATGTGGAGCACTTCCTATCTTGTCTTTTAACTCAGGTACACTGTTCAGTATCTTCCAGTTATTCTTAATAATGTCACAATATTGACTTATATCACTAGAATATTGTAGAGGCACTCTAAAAATATTACCGGTAGAGTCCTTTTGCAGTCCTACTGCATTGTGTGCTTGTAGTTGATTTAAAATAAGGCCTGCATCTAACTAGGGGTCTTTGGATTCTTAACATGGCCAGCTATGGGGATACTTATCCAGAGCTCCTTAGAAGATGGCAGCAGTTAAATCTAAAGTTTAGTACTGAGTACATCAATTTTTTGCTAGACTTTTTTCTACCAATGTAGAAAGATCTGTCTGCTGACATTTTGGAAATGGAGGAGTATACCACCAGTAAGTTCTCCCTAAATATTATAGCTGACAGGTGAGATAAACTGCATGACAACATTGTTTTATATAAAAAATGTCTTCAATCTGCAAAAATTAAGAAAATTCAGAGAGATGTTCATGATTTTCAAAAAAAATGCGGTCTTTTCCTGGCCGTTAGAACAACCGACGCCAGTGGTAGCTTCTGCTGCCACTCAGATATCCCAGGAGCCAATAAAAGATGACTTGGCTAATGTAGCTGCTTCCACTTCCTATGAACAAGTAAATGCTCCTATGGATGCATCACAGGAATGGAATGATGCTTCTGCTTTTAAACAGAGCGCGAAAACTTTTTCCAGCATCCTACACCAGATAATACAATACTGAATGCACCTAGTGCTTCTACAAGCAATACTGTTCAAATGGAAACACACTCTCTTGTTCCACTATATCAGGAAGAAGTGAACAACACCAAATAGAAAAGGGATTTTTTAGGCAACAAAACGCCAACAGCTTTTTCTTTATCAAACCTTCTACCCATCAGGAACAGGTCGAGGAGTATAGGTCAGAAATGGAGGTTACAGCGACAGCAGAGCATCGAAAGGACACAAAAAGTAGTGAAGAAACAAAGATTTTAAATGCAGGTTTGGTGCATAACATTTCTTCATTAGAACTTACACAAGCACACGTTGGAACTGTTAAATAAGGGTCTCTCATTTGTACCATCCAAACATGCAGGCCAAGCTGAACTGTTAAAAGACTTAAGGTTACTAGGTAGGTCTTTAACTTTAAAAACTTTATACTCTGATTGTAACAATGATATTTTTGAATCTTTTAAAAAACCTAGCATTTTCATACCTCTACCTCACCCTACTATACAAACGTTTACTGATATGTGTGAAACTGAGTTTAGGGACTTGTTTCAACATAGCACTAGGGCTAACCTTTCTAATATGTCTTCAGAAGACTATATAGCCTTACAAGAATTTAAGAACACACGTGCCTTGGAAATTAGACCAGCTGATAAAGGTGGTGGCATTGTGGTTTTGGATATAGAAATGTACTTGAATCAAATGATGATGATATTTTTATGTTATGGGGCGGCACAGTTGATGATTTGAACAATTTCACGAGGTATATGCATAGTACCACTTCCTTTCTGAAATTTACATGTGTACACTCTTGAACATTTAGAATTTCTAGATGTCAAAATAGACAAAGAAGACTTTGATTCTGTCCATACCAGCCTATATAGAAAACCTACATGCAGGAATGTACTTTTACACAATAATAGTATGCATCCAAGGTATATAATGAGAAATATGCTTAAATGACAGGTATATAGAATACTTAGCCTTCATAATGATGATACGGTTGCAAGCAAACTCTTGAATCTTTGAAAAATGATTTTTTTAGACAGGAGCTATCGAGAAATAGAAATAGATAGCTGCATCTATGAAGCTTGGAAGCAGAGATTAGATAGATGCAGGCCTTATTTTAAATCAACTACAAGCACACATGCACTAGGATGGCAACAGGACTCTACCAGTAATATTTTTGGAGTGCGTCTACAATATTCTAGTGATATAAGTCAATATTGTGACATTACAAAGAATAACTGGAAGATACTGAACAGTGTACCTGAGTTAAAAGACAAGATAGGAAGTACTCCACATTTTTCTTTCAGAAGCAACAAATCCCTCAAGCAAAATCTTTGTTATAAGTCCAATATTCTAGAGAAAGAGAACCCATTATCTGACAGGACTGGCACATTTCCTTGCAGAAGTTGTTCACCCTGTAAATGTATTTTTACTTGTCTGTCATACACACACCCAATTTTGAGATTCACAGTTAATGTTGATTTTTATGCTGACTGAAAAACGTGTAACCTTGTATATTTTTTTCTGTCAACTATGTCATGCATTTCATGTTGGCAAGACAAATAGACCCTTTAAGGATAGAGTCCTTGAACATCAGAGAGACATAAAGAATAAAAAAACAGTAATTACTTAGCAGCACATATTATTAGACATGATACAACACACTCATTTAGGTTCTTTGTATTGCAAGTTTTAGACACTAATTTAAGAGGAGGTGATTTTAAAAACCAGACTGAAACTATAGAACATAAGTGGATTTTATTGCTGAATGCAGAAAAAACACCTGGTCTAAATGGGGTTCGTATACTTAGACATAAATGATATATTTTATTTTCATATATATTTTTATAAGTGCAATATGTTTGCATACATTTTATAGCTGTTTTTATTCATGATATATGAATGTGTTATTTGCAGTATGTGTTTTTTTTTTAATTTGTAACTTTTTGATGACTTCATAATTAAGGGCTTTTTATTGGTCACTCTTTGTATAAAAGATATGTATTTCCTAGTTAATGTTGTCTGATGAAGCGGTGTGGTCACCGTGAAAGTGCTTACCTCTCTTTTGGATACATCTATTAAAGTTCCTGGATTTTAGACTGTTGGTTTGGTATTTCTTCATTTATTTTTTTCTTATTTTTGTCTTACCAACCTTTATCCTACTACCATATATATTTTTATGTTATGAGGTGGCACAGTTGATGATTTGAACAATTTTATGAGGTATATGCATAGTACCACTTCCTTTCTGAAATTTACATGTGTACACCTCTTTTGAACATTTAGAATTTCTAGATGCAAAAAATAGACAAAGCAGACTTTGATTCTGTCCATACCAGCCTATATAGAAAATCTAGATGCAGGAATGCACTTTTACACAATAATAGTATGCATCCAAGGCATATAATGAGAAATATGCTTAAAGGGCAGGTATATAGAATACTTAGGCTTCATAATGATGATAGAGTTGCATGGAAAGCTCTTGAATCTTTGAAAAATGATTTTTTTAGAAAGGGGCTATCGAGAAATAGAAACAGATACCTGCATCTCTGAAGCTTGGAAACAGAGATTAGATGCCTTATTTTAAATCATTTACAAGCACACATGCAGTAGGACGGCAACAGGACTCTTAACGATAATATTTTTAGAGTGCCTCTACAATATTCTAGTGATATAAGTCAATATTGTGACATTACAAAGAATAACTGGAAGATACTGAACAGTGTACCTGAGTTAAAAGACAAGATAGGAAGTACTCCACATTTTTCTTTCAGAAACAACAAATCCCTCAAGCAACATCTTTGTTATAAGTCCAATATGCTAGAGAAAGGGAACCCATTATCTGACAGGACTGGTACATTTCCTTGCAGAAGTTGTTCAGCCTGTAAATGTATTTTTACTTGTCTGTCATACACACCCAGTTTTAAGATTCACAATTAATATTGATTTTTATGCTGACTGCAAAATGTGTCACCTTGTATATTTTTCTTTCTGTCATCTATGTCATGCATTTCTTTTTCGCAAGGCAAATAGACCCTTTAAGGTTAGGGTCCTTAAACATCAGAGACACATAAAGAATAAAAAAGATAGTAATGCCTTAGCAGCACCTATTATGAGCCATGGTACTACACACTCATTTAGGTTCTTTGTATTGCAAGTTTTAGACACTAATTTCAGAGGAGGTGATTTTAAAAACCAGACTGAAACTATAGAACAGAAGTGGATTTTATTGTTGAATGCAAAAAAAAACCACCTGGTCTAAATATTTTTTTTTCACTAAAACCCTTCCTGAAGGGAGGTATACTTAGACATAAATGATACGTTTTATTTTCATATATATTTTTAAGTGCAATATGTTTGCATACATTTTATAGCTGTTTTTATTCATGATATATGAATGTGTTTTCTGCAGTATGTGTTCTTTTAAAAAAATGTGTAACTTTTTGATGACACCATAGTTAAGGGAATTTTATTGGTCACATTTTGTATAAAAGACTTGTATTTCTTAGTTAATGTTGTCTGATGAAGCGGTGTGGTCACCGTGAAAGCACCTACCACTCTTTTGGATACATCTATTAAAGTTCCTGGATTTTAGCCTGTTGGTTTGGTATTTCTTCATTTATTTTATTTCATCTGAACAGACTGTTCATTCCAGTTGACATGTTCATGATTTACAGTATCATGATGAAAAATGTCTTTCTTGTTAAAATTGTTCACCCATTCATAGATGGCATTAAAATTAGGTTTAAAACTGTCAACCTCATTCATGTACTCTCTCACATTACAGTCAACATGGGAAGAAACAGTACCTGTGTTATTGGATGAGTCCTTTCTGAAGAAATGTTAGGAGTAAAACCATCTCTTGTATCTCCTGGGTGTGAATTAGAACTCAACATCCCAGAAGAAAACAATTGGCTCCCCTGTGAGCCATGAAGCAAAAGTTCTTTAATATATCCATCATCAGAAATACCAATGGTCCTGTTCACTTTGTCTCTTGCAGTGGAAGCTGGAAATGCACCTTGCCCACATGGAATAGAATTTCCTGTCTATGTCAAGAACTCCACCAGTTGAGAGAGATCTCATTTTAAGCTCTAACCTTCTGAGCTTAATTCAGCAAATGCTGTCTGCATCCTCAGTCCATCAGTACCTGGGGTAGAGAAGTCCGATTGACTTACTCCCTGAATTGCTTGTAGTGTTGCCATGAAAGAAATGTGTGCCCATTCTCAACCAAGACACTAAGCTATATATCAAAGAATAACCATACACAAAAAGCACCAATGCAGTGCCCACACTATGGCTAGACATTCCTTTTCTATAGCTGCATAGCATTCCTTCCTGCGTTGGAGCTTATGACTAAGATAACCCACTGGGTGCTCTTCTCCCCCCTCTGAAGAAGTCTGGCTAAGTACAGCCCCCACCCTATTGTTCAAAGCATCCACCTGTACAACAAAGTCTTTGCTGTAATCAGGACTGGCTAACATAGGGGGTCCTCACAAAGCTCCTTTAGTTTCTGGAATGCCTGTTCACATACTGGGGTCCACAATACCTTATCTGGCCCGTTGTTCCTTGTCAGGTCTGTGAAGGGGAGCAGCTATTGTACTATAAGTGTGCATGAACTTTCTGTAGTACCCTGCTGTCCATAAGAATGCCATCACCTGCTTTTTGGTAACAGGTACAGGCCATGCCTGAATGGCTTCCACTTTGGCAGGCTCTGGCCTGATCATACCACTCCCCACACTATGTCCCAGGTAGGAGACTTCTGCCATACAAACCTGACATTTGCTGGGTTTAATGGTCAACGCTGCCCTCTGTAGTCTGCCCAGCACTGCCTTGACATGCTGAAGGTGCTCTTGCCAGAAATGGCTGTAGATGGCAATATCATCTTGGTAAGCAAGGGCAAAATCTCCTACTGCTGCTAGGATATGATCTATCAGCCTCTGGAAAGTCACTGGGGCATTTCCCATCCCAAAGGGCATCTTTGTGAACTCATACAAGCCAAAAGGAGTCACAAAGGCTGACCTCTGTCTAGCACTGGGAGTCAATGGCACCTGCCAATAACCCTGCTTAGACCCACCCAGCTGCTCTAGGGCTTCATCTGTCCTAGGCATGGGATAAGCATCTGACTCTGTGTGACTATTTAATTTCCTGTAGTCCACACAGAACCTGGTGCTGCCATTCTTCTTTCATACCAGCACCACTGGGGAAGCCCAGAGACTGCTGGACTCCTGAATTACCCCTAGTTCTAACATTTCCTGTATCTCCTCCCTCAGAGTCTAGTTGACTCTCTCAGGCACTCTATAAGGGACCTGCATAATAGGCCTTTGGGATCCTGTATCCACATGGTGCTGCACCAGGTGTACGCACCCTTATTTCCTAGTGAACATGTCCCCAAACTCCTGCAACACGGCTCAGATTTCTCGAACCCGGCTAGGGGATAACTGCTAGGACATTGCTACCCCTTCCACTGAAGTGTCAATCTGAGTCTTACTGAGGAGATCAGTCACCAGATCCCCCTCGGACTCTTCCTGCAATTCACTGCAAATAGCACAAGGGCCTCCCTATCATGGTAAGGTTTCATCATGTTAACATGGAACAATTTGTGCCCCTGCCTCCTGCCTAGCAGTTCTACCATGTAGTTAACATCACTGACCTTCCTTACCACCTTGTAGGGTCCCTCCCCAAGCTGCCTGAAGCTTGTTGTGTCTGACAGGAATGAGAATCATTACCTGCTGCCCTACAGCATACTCTCTAACCCAAGCATTCCTGTCATACCAGACCTTTTTCTGTTGTTGGGCTTCTGCCAGGTTCCCCTAGGCCAAGCCCATGAGTTCCCTGAGTCTTATCCTGAGGTTTAGGATATATGCTACAACAGACTCCTTGTTGGATTCACACTCATCCTCCCCCTCATCTCAAATTAAATCTAGAGAGCCCCTCACCCTATGCCCATACAACAACTCAAGCAGTGAAAAACTTGTGGATTCATGGGGAACCTCTCTGCAAGCAAACAACAGATGGGGCAAATATTTGTCCCAGTCCCTCTTAAACTGGTCTGCAAATGCCTGTAGCATGGTCCTGAGTGTAGAGTTTAACCTCTCAACAAGATCATTAGTCTGGAGATGGTAGGGGTGGTCTTTAGGTGCTTCACCCCCACAGTACTTCCACAGACAAGTCAGCAGGTCTGACATGAAACTGGCACCTCTGTCAGTCAGTATTTCTTTTGGAAAACCTACCCTGCTGAAAATCACTGACATAGTATTTGTCACCTTTGCATCCTCAATAGAGGCCTGAGCCACTGCCTCAGGGTATCTGGCACCATAATCTACTACCATAGGGATATACTTTTTCCCTGTGGAACTTGGGGTACTCAGAGGCCCCTCAATATCCATAGCTGCCCTCTGAAATGGCTCCTCAATCACAGGCAAAGGCATCAAAAGAGCTCTCACCTTGTCAGCTGCCTTGCCTACCTTTTGGCACTGCTCACAGGTCCTACAGTACCCTGTTACATCTCTGGAAATCCCAGGCCAATAGAAGTTCTGCATAATATGTCTCTTTGCACGTTTTATGCCCATATGACCTGCAAAGGGAATATCATGGACTATGGCTAAAAGTGCCAGACGGTAGGCTCTAGGCACTACCAACTGCTGTATTCTCTCACCCCCTAGCCCTCCCTCAGGGGTCCACTCTCTATACAGTAACTCTTTGTCACAGTATACAGATTTCCCCCTTCCCTTCAGAATCGGGTGCCTCACTAACTATCTCCCTCAGGCCTTGTAAAGTAGGGTCTGAGAGCTGAGCCTGTCTCAACTCTCTCTTTGTAACCCTTCCCAACTCCCCTTCCACCAGAAGCCTGGTATCCTCTGACAGCGGTGCCTCACTGTCGGTCTGGGTACTACTGCTCACCTCTGTCCTTGCAATCACTCTGTCCAAGGGAACATCAGTACCCAAAAGCAACTTCAACTCACCTTCAGTCTCACTGCTACAGGGCATCTCCCTTTCTGAAGTAAGCACCTCACCAGTCCTGGCTGCAAGTATGTGGTCTGCCTGGGTTTCCCCCAGGCTACCAGACTCATGTACTTGTCTCCAAGCCTGACTGCATGTAACTGCATGGACACAGTCAGCATTATCAAAATCATTCCCTATCAGGAGATCTGCAGGGTAGTCTGGTACCCTTGTTCTCAAGACAACCTACTGTTGGAATTTTGGCATTCCCACTTACTGGCTCTCCCACCTTTTGTTCCCCACCTTACTGCCGTAGACATCTATATGCTACATGGCCCCACTGGTTGCATTTAAAACATTTAACCCTGGGTCCTGGATGTGTATCTGGACTAGTAGCTTCCCCTGCTACTGGCAGATTCTGTTGGGGCAGTCTGAGCTGCCCACCATGGGTTCCCTTAGATCCATGAGCAGCAACTGGGTGTCCTTATCCTGTACAGGGATGCCCTGCTTGCTAGTTGTAGGTCTCCCTTTGTCCCCAGCTCATCTACAGTAAGGCATTGTCTGTCAGCTAACCAGATTCTCATGTCCTCAGGGAAAGTGCTAAGGGCTGCAAGAAACTAAGTGAACAGGACCATTGGGTTCCCTGACCAAACCTGACATCCACTCACCCACCTATGAAAGTGCTTAGTTCAGCAACATATACACATACATTTTCATCTGCCTTGTGTCTATGCTCACGAAACGTTTTCATATAAGCTTCAGGTGTTAATTTAAAAAATTCTAGCAAACAATTCTGTACATTATAATTTTAGCAGTCATTATCAGAGAGTTTGGAAAGAACAGTTACAGCTTTATCATGGAGTAAGGGAGTCAGGAACCATATCCAGAGCCCTTGGTCAACATCATACTGTTTACATACCCTCTTTAACATATGAATGAAACTATCAAAAATATCCCCCTCAGTAAATTGTGGAAGAAATTTACTGACCTTTGTTGCTTCTGGGGTTTGGTTACTCCCTTCCCCATTACCTCCATGACTCTGACGAAGAGTCAGCATCTCTTTTTCATGTTGCCTCTGCCTCTCCTTCTCCTCAGCTTCCAGGCATAGCAGTTTCTCATTTTCCTCAGTCTCTAGATACCTCATTCTCTCTGCTGCCTCTATTTCCAAATGCTTGGCCTCTAGAGGAAGTCTGTTTCACTCCAGACAGATTTTTAAGTCCTCTGTGGAAAGGTTGACCTGTCCATTTTCTGAGAGTTATACATCTCCACAGCCAGTCTGATTGTCTTCCTGGTTACTATTCTCTAATGCAGCTGTATCTGAAGCTGCAATAATGTCTGCTTTAGTCAGGTTGGCATGCACCATTCCTTTAGCATGGCACATATTAGCCAAATGGATCCTTATCAGCTTGCCATACTCCTCCGCTGACATGCTTGCCTGCTCTCCCTGACTAAGCTAACAAAAAAAAAAAAAATAAAACAATTGTGACATGAACTCTGAATGTTCACTGCATGGCTGATAAAGAGTACAAGCACCTTCAGTCACCAGTAATCAAGGAGACTCAGTCCTCATCATTAACACCAGTGAGGGACTTTCACATTGGGAGGATGACAAGTACACACATAGCAAAGTACAATTTCCCTTAAGAGCACACAGATATCACAGTCAGTCTGGGGCTGGTTTCTCCCTTTCTCTCCACATCCCCAGTAAGAATCCTCACTGGCAAAGCTATAGGGTTAAGATCTCAGCTGAGTAGTCAAGCCAAAACCTCCAGCACCCTCTTTGTCCAACCAGTGCTTTGTGTCCCTGTCAAATAGCTGACACACACACACTTTGAGATTTGATTTATATACAAACACACATACACTCCCGGGGAAGGCTGGCACAGGTTTACTAGCTATGCCCCCTTCTTCCCAGACTATAAGGTAGTAATCACTATCACCAACCACCTTTTATCAGCTACTATAAGGCCCTTCCCAAAGGGTGACCATTTCTACTGTATAATGTTACTATTATCCAAATGGCAGCTAGGCTATTTAAGAGTGGCCTGTACAGTGTCACCAAATACATATGTAAGTACTCTAAGAGCTTAAATATCTCTAAACAAACCAGGCACAATTAAAACATTTAAATATATTTAATAATAAATAATAAAAGCACACCACAATACTCAATAACTCAACACAGTGACAACAGCATTCAGAATCACAGGAAATATTTTAAAACAACATTGCAGGACAGTCTCACATAAATACAAAAAAAATCTAGACTGATCTTACTATGTTCCTATCTATCTCCAAGAGAAACTATGTTCTAAATAACTTACTTACAGAGCCAGGCAAATACAGATGAGAACTGCTGAAGATGGATGTGTTGAGATCCAAGACAAGATGCAACATGCACAGACTGACTTTCTGAGGTAGTTCTTAAATTACTGCCAAACATTTCTGCTGGGTTATCTCAGATTACATCATTCTTGTCACCTCTGTATTTAGTTTCCAGGCTAACAGAAACTTAAACGTTAATACCCCTGTGTTAAAAATACTTATCTGTTAGAAGCTTGCCTGGAACTTGAAGTCGTAAAATAGTTACACACTTTTACCTTTGAAACCTGTAATTATATCTGTTTCCAGATAATTGAAAGAACTTCTAGCTGCAGACAGTCTGTCTTCTAGCTGTGGTAAACACAATCGTGAAACTCTTTACTTGTTAACTTATTTTTTTAGAGTTTTGCAAGTTAACTCTGTTCTTTTCCAGTAGGGTACACTGTGGTTACATTCTTGAAGCTCAGCACATAACATACTGTTTTCTTACACTTGTAGGACAAGCATACAAATCATATTTGTTTGTTTGTGTCTTTCGGCTTTTCCCGGTTAGGGGTCGCCACAGCGGAACTCCGGTCCACTAATGATTGGTAGTGGATTTTTACGTACCGGGTTACCAGCCCTGACGCACAACCTTCAACGAAGGCATATCCCCATTCATGTATGCCTCCACACAGAAGACGCTCTAACTGAGAATTGAACGGGACAACGTCTTGCTATGAGGCGACAACGCTACCACAACACCACCACCGCAGTTCAAGCATACAGTTCATATTACTATTCACAAACAAATCATATTACTATTCACAAATGACATAGAATTATTTTAAAAATTCTAGCTAACTGGGTTGGCAGCCTTCACAAGTTGCCCCCCAATTTTGTCTCTTTATCTGGAACCCAATTTTTTTCTGCTCTCTCCTACACCTACCCAGGTTTATCTATTCTGTAGTTGTTCTCTGGAAACCTGCACCCCCCCCCCTGCTGCTTCCCACACTCTGTACCTATATCTCTTTTTGCTACTCTTCTGTTTTCTTTCCCAAGTTAATCCTATCCTCCTTAGTTTGAGTTGTATTTTTTATTCCACTCTGCCTGCAAACATTCTACTCTTATCCAATACGCAGATGACTCCATCCTGATAACAGCCTCTAATAACATATCTCTTCTCCTTTCCCTCACCCAAAACACATTTAATTGCATCGAAAAATGTCTCATTGAAAACCACCTTATTCTAAATCCTATGAAAATGAAACTATTACTCTTCCTTCCTAAATCACTCTCTGACCACAAATCTTCCTTTACCATCTCCTCACTTGACAATACCATCAACAAAGCAGAAGTGCAGATCAACAGATCCTAGCCATGTATAAACCTAATAGAAATAGAGGTAAACTTCTCTACAACTACAATGTGCCTTCAGCTTGGAGCAAACTTCCTTACTGCATTAGAAACACTTCTAATATTTCTCAGTTCAAAAAGCAACATAAACTCTTCCTCTTAAGCTCTAGATCTGTCCATGCCTGGAGCCTACCCCTTCCTTTCCAACCTCACCTCAATGTTTTGTCTCATTTCTCTACCTCTATTATCAACTCCACAGCCTCTCTTTCTCTACTCAGATTATCAGATAACTCGATATCCACTGCATATTCTTCTTCTAAAACAGTATAATCTGTGTAGGCTTCCATCTGAATTCTTTCGCACTGTATCATATTTTATTATTATTATTATTATTATTATTACTGAGATACTTGTGCTATTGTCTTAATCCGTTTTGTCTCAATTTCAATTGTTAAAATAGTAGGTCATATTATATATATATATATATATATATATATATATATATATATATATACTCGTACTATTGCACACTAATTACTTTGTATATATTCTCTAAGTGCTTATTTTGAATTTTTTTGAGAATACATTGGAACTTTTCTCTTCAGGTCTCCACTGAAAATGGGCTTCTAGCTCAGTTGGACTAACCCAGTAAACAAATGTCAAATAACTAAATAATAAAATAAATAAAAAGATGAAATGTTAATATTAGCAGCCCAGGATAGTGGACTACATTCACAATGTTCTACAAAGTCTATTGAGCATCTGGAAAATCAGATAAATGCAGGTTCTGCAAAACAGAAGTAGAAACAGTCACACATCTTGTTGTTGGGTGTGAAAAAAATAATAGCAGAGGGCTTTTATACTGAAAGGCGTAACAATGTGGTAAGATTGCTGCATTGCGGAACGTGAAAACATTACAATATTGCAGTAGATGAGAAGCATTGAAAACATGAGCCACAAAGCATTATAGAGGGATCTATATTACTTGAAGGAATAATCACAATAGTAAACGCTCTAAAGAGTGAAAATGCAGCACATCGAAACCATTATTCTCCCCACACCCCCTGCTAAATATATATACCAAAATATATATATAGTAGTAGGAGCAATTGGTCTAGTAAAAAAAAAAAAAAATCTGCAGTCGTATTTACATATGCTATCAAAGCATGTAACTCTGTATGACTTGCAGGAAGAGTTAATTCTGAGCACACTGTGGGTGCTACAAAGAGCACTTTTGGCTAACATCAAAGACTGAAACAATTTTAATTTCATGAACTTTAATTATACCCTGACTTAGGAAGGAAGTTCATTTCTGTCATGGTATTAGAAATAAAAAAGATCTAGAGAAATTAAAAAATATATATATATTATTTGACTATATAATCTGCTGGTCAAGAAATAGGTTTATAAAACTGATAAATCTGTGTCAAATGCAGAAGACCATAGCATTTGGGAGGAGGAACATATTGATAGAGTAAATATAAAGAATAATATATTTTTTTATCTAGTAACATAGCTAATTACTTTTTTTAATGTCAGGGGTGCACATAATGTATCACTGGCCGTGGAAAGGAAATATGCTTGAAATGCGACAACATACAAGAGACTTGAAAGTGAAATTTTCATATTGTGTTTCTCCTGTAAGGTAAAATACCATATTTTGTCTGGTTGTTGTTAAGTAGATAATTATGCCAAAATCTGCAGGATAACACAAGTAAAGAATAGCATGAATGACTAAAGAAGTTAAATATGAGAATGAAACAAAAAGAAAATAAAAAGCTGATTAAAATTAGGGCAGATGAAAAGGCACATGTACACAAGCTTGCAGACATGAGACAAGAAAAATAAAGACAGCCACAAACAAAAGAGCAGGAAAACCAACACAGAATATATTTTTCACTATTCTGTAAGCTTCTGATAAGACTTAGGGAATGGATGGCCTGGAAATGGGATCAAAACAGAGTGGATTATTTTCTATGGAAGGGTGACCTAGAGTCTTTCACTGTTAAGGAAGATGAGATGGCTGTAGATAGAAAAACTGTAAAGGAAAGGCATAATGAGAAGTAATAGGACAAAGGGTAGACAAACAAGAAAATATCAGCACAAATGCAGGGTTGAGAGTTGGTATAACAGTTAATGCCTTTACTTCACAAATACACAGTACGAGCTCTGATTCAAACCTCTGTTTATTAGCACAGTTTGTAATAGTCTGCAGATTGAAAATGTTCTATTTACTATGAGACTAAACAGAAGATATTTAAAATCTGTACACATTAAAAACAATATTGTTTGAAACACAGTCTGAACAGGTGAACCATTTTTTTTTTTGTTACAAGCAATTCATTACATTATTATGTTTTAACTATAGTATTACATGAAAATAACAGCATGGATGTCAGCCATTAAAATCAAATTATGGAAAGCCATTTTGGATATCAAAATATCTGCTAAGACAGAATGCACAGAGTGCATGAAAGGGACCAGTTTTTCTAGTACCTTAAAATGGATTTTTTAGATGAGTTATATATTTAGAGAGGATTTACTTACCTTTTGAAAGACTGCTGGAAACCAGTCAACAAATCTAGGAGACACAATCTTGCAAGTAAATGAGGAAGAACAAGAAAATAAGAATGCAAATCAAATATCTAAGGTGACATGGTACCAAATTCAGTCTTAGCTTAACTGAATGACATATTGTTATGTCTCCATTTTTTGGCTGTTAATGTGCACTTCTGTGAAATAGGTCTTGATCACTGATATGCAGGCTATAAAAACAAAGTGTTTAAGTTGATGGAGAGGGGTAGGAATAAAAAAATTAGACGGGGGTCAAAGTATAAGTTTAAAGAGTGATTGAAGTACTATGGAAGATATATTAGTATATGGAGACAGAGTCTATCCCTTATTTTAGGTGTTAGCATTCCCATTATTTTTTTGGGTTTGTCCCCATTTCTTGCATTAAGAAACTGAAGGGTATTATTTTTATCACAATCAGATAAGGTGTACAAAATAAAGTAGCTCTAGCTGCTGAGTGGGGTGTGGGGGCTGTTTGCAGATGAGAGAAACCTACATTAGCATCATTCTTTTTTACAGTATGGCTTTGTAGGACTACTAAGCACTTGTGTGAAATAAGCTGGAAAATGCTCAGAAGCAAAGATGCAGTTATCCCTAATTCTGCAGAATGCTCCTGATTTTGACTTGTGCTTTTGGTCTGCTTATACTTACAATGCCTAAGTACTGTATTTTATAACCTGTCTGCTTTGCTAGTAATGTTACAACTGTCAATTCACTAATACATTATCTGTTATAATCTGTCACGGTCTACACATATGTTGTATTAGCCTAGATATATACTTAAGTAACACTGTACAATGTATGAATGGCTGTACCTGTTCTAGAAATATATGCTATGTTATTTACAAATAAAACATGTATTATCCTTATTGTATATTTCTGTTTTTGGTGCTTTTCTCCCTGGGCCACCTCTGAAAATGGGTTCTTGATGCAGTCAGACTTTCCTGGTCACCAAATGTCAATAAATAAACAAACAATTAAATAAATAAATAATGGGGGGGGGGGATAAAGGCTCAAAAAATAGGGACACTTTTTAAATATTGCTCTTACAAACTTAAAAAATGATAGAACAATGGGTTTCTTATTAGCATGAATCTTCTGAAGGGTATGAAGTCTAAAACCCAAATGTCTCTCATTATTTTTTTTTACTTCAACCCTCGATGATTTGCCAGAAAATCACAATTTTTTGAGAAACAGACCAAAATATGAGGCAAAAATCTGGGCATTCTGCAAAACTCTCTATAGTTGAGAGGTATGCATGAACTACTTTATGTTTGTATGAAACAAATTATCCTTATTGTGTCCATAACTGGTATCTGTTTTTGCCACAATCAGGTATCTGATGTGTACAGTCAAAAAGAGGATAAAATGGCTTGAGTATGGGGGGACTGTCTGTTGATGTCAATAACTGACCCTGCTGTCATAGTCAAGTTAGACAGTCATTAGTCAGGATTTGAAGAACTAGTGTGCATTTGTGTGAAATAATGTGGAAAACTTGCAGCTGCTGTTTGTGTGAAACAAAGCTGAAATTTATAGATCATGTGTCTATGAGTTCACAGAATGCCACTGATTTTGCCTCATAGGTTTGGTCTGTTGCTTGTAAAATTCATGGGTTTCTGGTAAATCACTGATGACTGAGGTCACTAAACAATGAGAGACATTTGAGTTTCAGACTTTATTTCATTCAATAACTAGATGCTAATGCAAAAACTGTTAGTCTAGAAAACTGCTAAGATTATAATAAAACTATTTAACATCTGCCCCTGATTTTAGGTCTTTGTCCCTCATCATTTTTTGTTGCCTTTTCCCCCAATGTTTGTGCTAGGAGGTTGGGAGGTACTATTGTGTCATGCACAGATGTAGTGCTAGTGGTGTAATCAAGAGGGCAGCTACCCCAGACAAAGTTGTAGAGTGTATGCTACAGCAATCCTGATCACTCTCCATTATTAGTGCATACTGTATTTTAAATGCCTGTATTACATTTTCATTCAAACCTGAGTGTTATAGCACTCTGTGAGTATGGTCTAACTGTAGCAAGCGGTTTGCTGCAATTTGAAACAACATTTGTTTTGAGTAACTTAAATATTTTAACACTATGTGTTCCTTTTGCATAACTGTAGTATCGGACTGAAACAATTTTGTAAGCAGTTTGCTACAGTTTAAACTTCAGAATTTAGCACTCCATGTTCCTTCAGCATAAACCATAACAGCAACTTTTTACAACTCTAGCAAGCAGTTGGCTACAGTTAAGGAAACAGAAGATATTTTTTTTTCTCAGATGAGGAAGAAGGGGCAGGGGTGAGGTGCAAAAATGAGACCTGACTGACTCATGCACTAGCCACCAGATTGCAACCCTTTTTTTAAATTGCTCCGGTCCTGAGGAAGGACAGAAATGAGACACAGAGGGAGGATCTTGTTGATTGGTTGGCTCCTGCATTTCAGGAGTACCAGCCAACCACTATATCATGTTCCTTTTTTGTCCATAATTACTATGACATGTAAAGTGTACAGTCAGAAATGGGATTATAATTGCTGGATAAAGGAACAGTCTGTGGATAAAAAATGACAGAGCATTCTGTAAGGATCAAGTTAAACAATTATTAATTTGAACTGGTACAAGTACTGTGCATTTGCATAAAGCAAGATGGGATGCTTGATGCTACTATTTTTTATGACAATGGATATTTGAGATGTATGCAGTCAAGTAGTTATATGGACACTGGTGGATTATAATTACAGGTTTTATTGCTGATTTATAGATGAAATGTCCTAAAATGGGTCATTTTGTCATTGGTTAGTAAATTTAGTTTCACTTTTTGTTGTAAACATGTTCAAGTTTACACAAATTTAAAATACACACAAACATACACGTTTTGCTTTAGTAAACATTAAATATAATTTAAGACAATCTGGAATGTAAGTTTGAATAGATTGATTGATTTAGATCTATAGATAGATATGTATGCGTGTGTGTGTGTGTGTGTGTGTGTGTGTGTGTGTGTGTGTGTGTGTGTGTGTGTGTATGCGTGTGTGTGTGTGTGTGTGTGTAGGGGGCAATAGTTTGGTAATTTAATCTGTCACTGGTTCTGGGGTATTTTTTTCTGTATTGACAGTTGTTTTCACATAGTTTCATAGTACAGTAAAGATATGTTAGCTGTGTGTGTGTGTGTGTGTGTGTGTGTGTGTAGGGGGCAATAGTTTGGTAATTTAATCTGTCACTGGTTCTGGGGTATGTTTTGTGTATTGACAGTTGTTTTCGCATAGTTTCATACTACAGTAAAGATATGTTAGCATTTATTAATTTTATAGTTTATTTTTAAGATAGTTTAGTTTTACTTAATTTAAATAGTTTGATTCAGGTGTATTTTGCTGGCAATACCATTTTCTGACTTGCTAGTTGCTGATAGTGTTGGATTTTATATTTTTAGCATTTCATGTTAAGCTTTAAAAGATTATCTAAATCTATATTAAAATATACATCAAGGTTCCGGGTAAACTCTTGTATTACATACCCAGGGTGTTCATAAAGAAAGTCTGTGCAGAGTATCAGATGCATTTTTATCAGATGTATTAGCTAACATCTGCAGTTAGGCTAAATCTGTGCATGCATATAGCTTATACCTGTGATGGCAAACTTATGACACAAGTGTCATAAGTGACACACGCCATGACGTTTTCCATGACACACCAGCGATCACCAATACCCTAGTTAACAAACCACACAAAGATAGGAAATGAATGTAAAATAAGTCACACTGCTGCTGCACAGACCAAATCCACTTTATTGTTGTACAAACCACAACAACACGGAAATTTTCACGGCAAACATGAAGAAGTAAACAGTTAAAACTGCACACACATTAGCACACACAGATTGAGCACTTTCTTCCCTTCAAACAGGGACTTCATCAGAATCTGGTGTCCAATTACCCCATTCACCTTAAATAACCAGCAATTAAAGGCAACACCTCATAAATTAAGACATCTTAAACTCCCCCCCCCAATAAATATACCCATCACTCTAGACAAATACTAAACACATACACAACTTTTCCTTAATGTCTGTTAAAATCAATCTGTAAAAATACTTTTAACAAATGCTAAAAACATCATCTAAAATATATGAAAAATGTATAATGAATATACAAAAAATTGTGTAAACAAAAACATGGCTACATCAAACAGCTAGCTTTCCTATTTAAAATAGGCTTAATTGAAATAATTTCATTAAGTCCTGGACTTTGGCTTGCTTGTAATTTAATCTGTCATCTGACCTGTCTTTCCTCTATGTAGCTTTTAAAATCTCCAGCTCTAGGGTTTGCCAAAACCTTCTCCAGGATGGCAAACTTAAAACCGAAGAAAGTTGGACAACTAGTTGAATGTTTAAACAGGGCATTATTATTATTGCTGGTGGAAATTTGGTACGTGTTCATATATCCTGTCCCTTAATCTTCTTTCAGTTTTACCAACATAAAAACTGGGACAGGATGAACACATTGCCAAATATATCACACCTTTACTCTGGCAGTTACCATGACTGAACTTTATCTTGGTTTTCAACATGTTTCCAAGTGTAACATTGTCTTATATTGTATAAATGTGCTTATACTGGGAACAGTTCCCACATTGTTTTGTACCGTATTTATCATTCCTTTTAGGGACATTTTCAAAGTTTTTCCTAAGGTTAACCCCAGTCTTAAAAACAAAATTAGGTCTAACACCCACTACTGACCACAACTTTGAATTGTTCCTTAAAATAGCCCAATTATTTTCAACAATCTTTTTCACTTCATTTGCCTTGTTACAAAAACGGACCACCATAGCTCTCTCAAATTCTTTTTTCACTTCCCCTTCAACTTGTACATCATTTCTAATACCTTCAAGTCTAACCAACAAAGGTTTGTATTTCTTCCCCCACTCTTTCCTAACATAATCAAGATTTTCTTGAATAATCCTATTGGGGTACCCCCTTACCCCATTTCTGTAAATAAAGTAACTACTTTTTGTAATTCACTTTCTATGTCTTCAAAATGGGATGTCATTCAGGCCACCTGAATGAGTTGTCCCTTAATAATGCTCTTATTTTGATGTGTTGGATGATTACTGGAGTACTCTAAATACAAATTATTGAAGGTGGCCTTCCTAAAAACCTTAGATCTAAAACTGTTGTTTTCCTTCAAAATATAAGTATCCGAATAATTGATACCCCTCCCATTGTATCCAAAAGTAAATTTTAAAATGTTGCTGCAGAGAGCACCCCTACATTACCAGGCTATAATTCACACCACACCTTTCGGCCACCAAACCCAGACTGAAACACTAAAGGTGGAGGCGTGTTCATATTCATTAAGGATATCCACACCTCCAAGCTAGTTGCTCAGCATAATGCATCCGAGATTATCCAAGTTCAACTAACTCTGGGCAAAAACTGCAATCCCGATTGTAGCTTGCTACAGACTCCCCACCATGCCCCAGGATTCCCACTCCTCTTTTCTTGATACACTGGAAAATATTAAGGTACAACCCAACACTCTAATAATGGGTGATTTCAACTACCCTACCATTAACTGGAAAAACTACTCATGTACCTACTCTTTTGCTCAATGTTTTCTGGAAATCATCAATTCCAATGCCTTGGATCAACTTATTCACACCCCCACCAGGGGCAGCAATAACCTAGACCTGGTCATCGCCAACATGGGTGGCCGGTGTTCCACATCAGAGGTCAGCTCTTTGTTGGTCAGATCCGACCACAAGCTAATCACCCTAGATATCCACATCCTGGTCCCACCCCCCATTAGGGAAACAACCGTAAAACATTTATCCAAAACCAACTTCACGTTTCTTAAGACAGAAGTGGCAAACTTCACGACACGCATGCAGATGAACAATAGGATTATTTAAGATATTTAAGATAATTAAGGATTTCCCAATATTATTCTAGCATGTCCAAAGGTCAGTTGTCAATCTCCTCTCCGGTCCAGCTGGTGAATCTGGGAATCTTGAGGCAATGTTATAACTGCCTCATGTACACAGACAACCCTCTCCTCCTCCCACATAACACAAATACTTGCGAGAGATGCAGCTATTTAGCCAAACTGGAGGCTGAGCTCTCTCAACTCAGGACTGGCAAGACCAGACAGGAGGAGAAGGCAACTACACACACCACAAAACCAGCCTCACATAATGCTACCACTCCACTGAATCAAACACATAAACACACAAAGACATACTCGGAGGCTCTGAGTAAAAATTTACCTAAACAGCAGAGGCCTCCAAAGCAGACACCCAAACAACTGCTACCTCAAGACACCCCACAAGCAACACATAAACCACAAAAGCAGTGTGCAAAGCAGTCACAGCCCTTAAGGCCAAATACAACACCAAATATACTTGTCATAGGTGACTCCATAGTCAGACACACTGACGTCCCACTCACCAGGCTGAACAAGGAGAGGGTCACAGTAAGCTGCCTATCGGGCGCTAGAATCCGCCACATAACACAAGCACTCGGGTCACTCCATGGCAAGTACAAATATGACACAGTCATTATCCATGCTGGTGTGAATGACCTGAGACGTACCTCCCTGGACTTCATGAAAAGAGACATAGAGGAGCTCTCTGATTATGTAGCCCAGGCAGGTATGACCCTAACCCTGAGCAGTATCCTTCCTTCACCAAGAATGATGCCACAATATAGAGACAAGATGATCAGCTTTAACAATTGACAATGTCTGGTGTCATTCAAAGGGGATCCAGTGTCTGTCTGCCTGGGATGACATGCTTGACAAGCCACGCTGCTTCGCAAGGGACGGCTTGCACCTGTCACCCCTGGGATTCCAGATATTGGCTAAGGCTCTTGCCACCCCCATAGTGCCTTTTTTAGGCAAGGCTCAAATTCTAAACCTACCACCCTAGAAAACAAAAATGGGAAGAAACTGAGGGTAATGCTGCTCAATGCCAGAAGTCTAAATCTCAAAATGCACGCACTCGAGGTCCTTCTCAGTATGGAGAACATCGATGTCTGTGCTGTAACTGAAACCTGGTTCAAGGCTCCTGAGAGCACCCTGGCACTATTAGGTTTTACCTCATATCATGCGTTCCGGCCCCAAAACCCGGACCACACCACAAAAGGAGGGTGTATCCATATTCATAAAGGATACCCACACCTCCAGGTTGGTGGCAACGCACGAAGCTTCGGAAACCATCCAGGTGCAACTAACCATAGGCAAAACTGCTCTACAAATTGTAGCATGCTACAGGCCACCCTCTCAAACTCAGGAACCCCACACAGCCTTCCTGAAGACACTGGAGGGTATAAATGTATCTCCAAACACCATCATATTGGGTGACTTCAACTACCGAATATAGACTGGGAACATTACTCAAGCCCTAACTTTCTAGCCCAATGGTTCCTGGAGTTCATAAATTCAAATGCCATGGAACAGCTAGTCACTGTTCCCACGAGAGGAGAAAATATACTAGATCTCATTGTCACAAACATGGGGACAAAATGCTCCACACCGGAAGTATATCCCTCATTGGTGAGATCTGATCATAAACTAATCTCACTGGAAATCCACATCCCGCCCCCACCCCAAACAAAAAAGACCATAGTGAAGAACTTCTCTAAAGCAAACTTCACACTACTCAAGACTGGTGTGGTATCCTTCAAGGCCCCTGAGCCAGTGGAAACCACAACCCAAGCTGCGGAAGCCCTTACAAATGCCTTCTATGAACACCTCCAGGACTGCATGGATCAGGCAATCCCAAATAAAACCAAGACTCTTTCCACAAAGGGCAAACGTCCAGTCTGGTGGACCCCAGCCATTAACAAACTTTACAATAAGAAGAGAAAGCTATTACATGATAGAACAAAATCCATAAAAGGGAAGTCACCCCTGATCATTATTAGTAAAAAAATACGAGCACTCATAAAATCAACTAAGGCCAATTTTGAGAGAAAAATTGCTATGGATTCAAAGGACAATCATAAGGCCTTTTTCAGCTATGTTAGGAACCTGGGTGGAAACTCCCAGATATGCTCAGAATTAGTCCAAAATGATACAAAAATCACTGAACCCACAGACATTGCCAACATACTGGCAGACAGGTTCAGTGCAAACTTCACCCCCCCTCTCCCCCCTTAAAGGAGAGATAACTATCCCAGCCGAGTGTAGCCTCCCGGACATCTCAAATGCGCAGGTGAAAGCTGATCCCTCTAAAGCTAAAAACACAGCATCAATGGGACCGGATGGTGTCCCCGGCTGTGTGCTACACGAGCTAAATGAGGAATTAAACCCGCACATAAGGCAGCTGTTTAATCTCAGCCTTACCACAGGATACGTGCCCAAGGAGTGGCGTACGGCAACTGTGGTCCCACTCCACAAAGGCGGCGCCTCTACGGACCCTGGTAATTACCGCCCCATAAGCTTAACAAGTCTAGTCTGCAAAGCTATGGAGAGGATCATAATGGAGCTCATAAACAAAGATATAGGGGACTTGCAGACATTGGACCTGACCCAGTTTGGCTTTGTCAAGGGAAGATCATGCCTTTTGAACTTGGTCGACTTCTTGGAAACAGTCACCAAGGCCATTGATGAGGAAAGGCAGTCCATACAGCCTACCTTGACCTTGCAAAGGCTTTCGACACAATACCCCACTCGGGTATTGTAGAAAAACTTACCAGCTTAAATGTAAACCCATATGTCACAAGATGGGTTGCAAACTGGCTTAAGGACAGAACCCACAGGGTTAGAGTTGCTGGCGCTGTGTCAGACTCCAAGCCGGTCACAAGTGGTGTCCCACAGGGCTTGGTCCTTGGCCCCTATTGTTTGGCATCTACTTCTCAGAAGTACAGGCCAACATGGGAGGACTTTGGCTGACAAAGTTTGCAGGCGACTGCAAACTGGGCCATAGTGGAAAGTGCATCGGACACGGATATCCTTCAGAAGGGACTCACGGAAACAGATAGCTGGTGCCAGAGCCATGGCCTGAAGTTAAACGCCAAAAATGTATAGTCATACCCTTCGGGAAAAACAAGGTAACCCCAAGCTACCATATAGGTGGCAATCCACTAAGCACAGAAGAGGTTATCAGGGACCTGGGGACCCAGGTTGACAGTGGCCTTTCTTTTGACACTCACATTGCTAAAGTGGTTAGAAAGACCTTCTACATTGCCCACCTGATCATGAAGGGATTCACATCCAGATCTAGTGAGGTCATTGTTCCCCTGTACTCTTCACTTATCAGACCAATGATCGAGTACAATGCCCCATTCGGGATGTATCTCACCCGACATCTGCAGCAATTGGAGAGACCCCAAAAGTTCCTCACCAAAAGGATAAAGGGACTCCAAAATCTGTCATATGCTGCCAGATTGAAGAAACTCCAGCTCTATTCAGTCGCATACCGTCTACTCAGAGGTGACATGTGCCTGACATACAAGGCCATGTCCAACCCGGAATTAATGGACATGCTCCACCTCAAAAAATCCAAATCCACCAAAACCACTAGAGCAAGCGACTTAAACCTTAGCACGGATATAAATAGGACGTGCTGGAGGGATAGATTTATCACTCAGAGACTCCCTATGCTGTGGAATAAAATCCCGGTCCATGTGAGGCAGAGCACCTCGCTGACTCTGTTCAAGAGAAATCTAGACCTGTGGATGGGAGATCATAGGTTTACCCCGGGAATCATCTCTGTGTCACTGCTGGACAGAGGCACAACAACTAATGGGCACAGTATATTTTCATATAAGGGGTGGCGTAAGCCACAAAAATTTGGGCTAGGCTTATAAATGCCTTAGGGCAGATAGCCTAGTATAAACCTATGAACCTATGAACCTATGAACTGCTGAATCCTACACAAATGCACTTTATGAGCACTTACACGAGTGCATGGATCATGCTATCCCTAACAGAACCAAGATGCTATCCTCCAAAAAAAGGAAGCCAATCTGGTGGTCTTCTGCCATAAACAAACTCCACAACAGAAGAAAGAAACTGTTGCAAAAAAAAGAGTAAAATCTCATAATTTTAGGAACTCCCTGGTCAGCCACAGTAAGAAGCTGAGATCCCTCATAAAATCCTCCAAAGCTAGTTACGAAAACAAAATTGCCACTGATTCTAATGACAACCACAAAGCATTCTATAGCTATGTCAAGAATTCCAATGGCAACACTCAGATCTGCTCTGAGTTACAGCACAATGACACTAAATATACAGAACCAACTGATATTGCCAACATCCTGGCAGATAGGTTCAGTGCTAACTTTACCCCCCTCTCACCCCCTAAAGGGACCATCTTTATACCAGAAGAATGCAAAGTTCCTGTAATCACGGCTGCACAGGTAAAAACCTCACTCTCCAAAGCCAAGAACACAGCATCCATGGGACTTGACAACATCCCAGGCTGCCTAATATATGAACTACAGAATGAGCTGGCACCCCACCTAAGTACCATGTTCAATCATAGCCTCACCTCAGGCTTTGTGCCCATTGAATGGCGCACCACGACAGTTATCCCACTCCACAAAGGGGGTGCCACAACAGACCCCAGGAACTACTGCCCCATTAGCCTGACGAGCCTAGTCTGCAAGGCCATGGAACGTATCATCATGGAACTCATAAACAAAGACATTGGAGATCTCCAAACTCTGGACCCCACACAGTTTGGGTTTGTAAAAGGCAGATCATGTCTCGTAAACCTGACAGACTTCTTTGAAGTAGTCACCAAAGCCATAGATGAGGGTAAGGTGGTTCACACAGCCTATCTAGATCTCGCCAAGGCATTCAACACCATCCCCCACTCTGGAATTATAGATAAACTCACTAAACTAGGTATAAATCCCTATGTCACAAGATGGGTTGCCAACTGGCTTACTTGACAGAACCCACACTGTGAAAGTAGCAGACTCCAAATCAGACTTCAGACCAGTGACAAGTGGAGTACCACAGGGTTCAGTCCTGGGTCCTCTCCTGTTTGGTATCTACTTCTCTGAAGTACAGGCCAACACAAAAGGTCTTTGGCTAACGAAATTTGCAGATGACTGCAAACTAGGAGCCATAATCGAAACTCCTAACGATGTGGACATCCTACAAAAGAGCCTCACTGAGACAGATGCCTGGTGTCAAAGACATGGTCTCAAGCTTAATGCCAAAAAGTGCATTGTCATCCCCTTTGTAAAAATGCTGTACCCATGAACTACCACATAGGCGTTAGTCTACTTAACACCGAAAGTGTGATAAGAGACCTTGGGACACAGGTGGACAGTAGTCTCTCCTTTGATAATCACATCGCCACAGTGGTCAGGAAATCCTTCTACATGGCACACCTCATCACAAATGGTTTCTCATCCAGAAAAAAAAGGTCATTGTTCCCCTCTACTCATCATTCATTAGACCCATTATAGAGTACAACACCCCTTAAGTATGTACCTCACAAGACATCTACAACAACTGGAAAGGCTGCAAAAATACATCACAAAGAGGATTACTGGCCTCAAACAGATGCTTTACACAGACCATCTCAAAAAACTCCAGCTTTACTCCGTCGCATTTCGCCTACTCAGAGGCGATCTCTGCCTAACATACAAAGCTATGTCAAACCCAGAGCTGTTGGACATGCTCCACTTAAAGAAATCCCAATCCCTCCAAGCTACATGCTCTAGGGACCTAAACCTTGTCACCACAATAAACAGAACATGCTGGAGGGATAGATTCCTGTCCCAGAGACTTCCCATACTCTGGAACAGACTACCTATCTATGTCAAACAGAGCTCCTCATTAGCACTCTTCAAGAAATATCTTGATGATTGTATGGGTAATAGCAAATTCACCCCAGGGATGACTTCTGTGGTTCTGCTTGACAGGGGCACAGGAAAATTATTTTCTTGGGTGGCGAAAGCCAGGTTACCTTTTTGGCTAGGCTTGTAGAGGCCCTAGGGCCAATAGCCTAGTACCTACCTACGAACCTATAAAAATTCTGTGGTACCATTCAAATATTCAACAAATTCCAGAATCTTGTTCTCCCGGCCCTTCCATAAAATAAAAATATCATCCAGGAATCTAACATATAAATTCATGTACCCGAAAAAATCACTTTTGAAAACAAAGTTTTTCTCCCATTCAAGAAGGACCATATTAGCATATATGGGGGCACATGAGGCCCCCATAGCTACTCCTTTGTGCTGTTTAAAATATTCTCCTTCAAAGAATATATAATTATGGTCCAACACTATTCCCATAATCTCCAACACTAAATAAATTTTATCTTCTGTCAAATTAGTATTTTTATGCATTCTAGCATTAAACCATTCCATCCCTTCCTGTTTGGGAATTGAAGTATACAAATCAACAATGTCAACTGTAACAAAGAATAGATTTTGGTCCCATAATGAGTCCCTCAATCTCCCCAAAAAATCCCATGAATCTTTTATTAGGTGTCTAGCATTGTACACAGTATTTTTCAAACATTTATCTATCACTACCCCAAATGGGTATATTTTGGAACCCCATCCTGATACAATAGGTCTAAAGGCCAACTTATTAAGCCCTTTGTGTGTCTTAGGGATTCCAAAAATGGTTGCCACTGTGGGGTTCTTAACTTTCAAAAAAATTGTATACATCTGGGGAAATCCTTCCATCAATCAGATATTCTTCCAAGTAAAAATCGATTCTGGGTAGACTAATATTTATCTCATTAATGGATGAAGGTAAATAGTTGGATAAGTCATTAAGCATTTTAAAAATATCCTGGGAGTATTGCATGGCATCATAAATAACTGTGTCACCTTCCTTATCTGGTCACATAACTCTTATGGCCCTGTCATTTCTTAATTCATTCAAAACTGCTTGTTCTTTAACACTTAAATTTCAAACCTTTGAACAAGAACGTTCCCTTCCTTTAAGTTTATAAATATCTACCATGATGGCTTTTTCTAAAATATTCAAAGTAGGGTCAAGGGGTGGATTAAATACGTTTCACTTTTAATTCTTTCCATATTTAACAATTCCTATTTTGTTCCTGAAACAGGTAGGCCAAATTTAATTTTCTAAGGAACATTTTGAGCTCTAAAATCATTTCCGTATAGTCAAATTGTCTAACAGGTACAAACTTTAAACCTTTCATACACAGGGAGAAAGGCTCTTTGGTTAAATTAATTCCAGAAAAGTTATATATATGATAATCCTGGAATGTCCAACTAATACAATTCTGTACAATGTTCTCTACCACTTCTCCCTGTAACTCCTTTTGTTTCTGCCCCCCCCCCCCATTCCTCCTGGTATGACCTCTCTTGATCCAATCCTACATCCTATTGTTGCCGTTGGTGAAAAGAATGAGGAGCATAACCTTGTTTTCCATATTCTTTTCTATTATTCCCCCTAAAGTTCCTTCCATCCATCAACTTCCCTTGATAAGGTTTTGTATACCTACCCCCTCCATTCTTAAGTGGTACATCTTTCTTAATATCCTTCACCGAATATGCCCTGTTCTTATTATAGTCTTTTAAATCTCTTTCCATTTTTTTACATTTTTTTGTCATATAACTTATTGCACATAACATCCACACTTTTTATCTGTTTGTGATACAAGCCTTAATATTCTGAAAATAAAAGGTCATCTTTAATGTCATGATTCAAATTTTCTGCTTGCCCAATAAGTGAGCTCAACTTTGCATCATTACTTTTAATAATTTTCTTCATTATTTTAAAGCCATGTCTGTTACACATTTCAATAAATTCATTAATTAAATTGTCATTGTATTAAATTCCAAAAGGGAATTTGAAAACTCTAAGTCCCTTAGGGACTATTTTTCTCTTTAAACATTCAGATAAATAATCATTTTCAAGTTGTAGCTTTTTAATAACATGCATCTGAGACTCAAATGAATAAATCATATCTTTTAAAGTCCCACTCTGTTTGTCCTCTTTATTGTGACTAGCCAGGTTCTTAACACAGTTAGAGATCTCTTTGTCTGCAAATGCGAACTGTTTTCCCAACAATTCATCAAAACTGGAAATATCCCCTGTCCTATTGTGTACTTTATTGTTACCACGACTGGAGGCCCCTTCAATCGCCTGGCTGTTGCTTCTATTACTGAAGCTGCCGGCACTATTCCTAACTTCTTTGCCAAACAAAACATTGTCATGAACATTAATATGCCTAGAAACAGTACCTGTATTTTTTTACCTTGCTCCAGTCCTCATCGCCTCCTGGTCATCAAAAATGAAAGTTTGTACACCGGTGTTACCTCCTGGATTCAATCCATCTTTGTTTAACTCAATTCCTCTATCCATAGTGCCTTCACTGTTTGCCATGCTCACCGCTGGCACCTCCCTGGGTCCCCCAACAATAATGTCAACTTTAGGAGAAGAGTGCCATTTCCTTTTATTGTACGCTCCCTTGCTTGCTTCCTCCTACTGGGTAAGGTGCTCTATAATGCGAGTTAGCTCCCCTTTCATTGGGGAAGTGAATAAAGAATTTGAGAGAGCTATGGTGGTCCCTTTTTGTAACATGGCAAATGAAGTGAAAAAAGATTGTTTGATACCATTTAAGAGCCATGGTGATAAATTTATTATCCTAAAGCAAAACAGTATGTAAAATACCCTATTAAATATTTTTTAATCTATATTACATTTTATTTTGTTTCACCACAACCTAGTTATATTACCCACAGGAGATTTATCCCAAAATGTGTTTTATGGTATATTTTATTTTATTTTCTTATATATTTCTTTTAACTGAGAGTTGTGTGATGAATATGAGGAAGTGTTACTGGATATGGGCAAGCAGTATGTATCTAAAGGATAAGGTATCAAATGCATATACATGTTGAAACATACTTTTTAAAATACACATTCCTTGGTAAAATGAATTTGATATTTATATTAACATTTGTTTTTGGTATTAATTACTGTTATTTTCATATAGAGCTTTCTGGGTTGTTCTTTTTTATGTGTATTTGGCATTTTAAATGGCTGGACCACTTCAAGGTCTAATTTGTAATTAAATTAAGGTTTATTATATAAGGTTGGGTGTTAGGGTTCATTATGTGGATGTTTTTATACTTGTTCTGAGGAAGTCCTGTTTTATGTGAAGGGAAAAAAGCACTCAACTGTTGAATAAATATTTTTGATTCACCATTCTAGTGACTGGCTCTACATTTCTGGAATAACCCTAATTACCAAAGACACTGCTTTTGCATTCATTACTTGTGAAGTGTACTGAATTATTTTGTGCCAGTAGCTTTTGACATGCCAAACCCATAAGGTTCACCATCACTGGCTTATACAGTACTTAGTACCACAGAAGAACAGGAATATATGAAGATGGTTGACCAGTATTAGACTTGAATTTCATTTGACGAAAGTATTAAAAATGTAAAATAGTTCCCTTGTGTAATAGAAGAGTTGGGAAAAATGATAGAAGAGTTAAGGAAAACAAAACAGGGAGTACAAAGAACATGCAAGAGGAACAATAGTAGCTGATGTCTTCCATGGCTGCAACCTAGGGAATGTTGCCTAAACAAGACTTAGTTGAGGGTAATCAGTTGGGAACAGGTTGAGGATGCCTACTATATGAAACTCCACAATATACATGGGTAAGTGTATATGTATTCTAGTATAGGATGGTAGATTTGTGAATAGTTAATGATTATAGTTTACGGAAAATTCAAACATTGAAATATACTGATAATGATAGGGGAGATGTCTTCATGTATATATCACTTTCAAGGAAACAATTAAGCAAAGTGATCTATTGATAGTGATGTTGGAAACAAAATGGGAATAAATATTAGAACTATTATTAAGTATGCATAATAAGTTGGAAACTGTAGTGAACTGTAACTAATTACGCTGTAAACACCAGGACTGGACTGGAGCTATTTGTCAGTAATTACTGGTGAATTTTATGAGCAGGAATGGCCCATCACTTCTGAATGCTATAAGTCATCATGTATGATCACTGCAGTGTATGTATGGAATATTCTGAAATGTTTGTCAATAAAATTATCTTTTCATGAAAAATAAAAGTAAACTAGTTAATGGGTAGGAATGTAAAAAGTCCAGTGCAGCAGACTCAGAAACTACAGGTGAAAACATTATATTTATTCTAGATGGCTTTACATAACTGCATTCCAGTTCTGCAAAAACAGATCAATAACTGTTTAACTTGACCATGACAGCAGGGACAGTCATTCTCATGCACAGCAATTATCTTACAGTGCATGTATTCATACATGAGATAAACAATATACTTTGTAATATCTAGTCAGAAAATGCCATTTTTAAAAACTAGAAAGGCCGCTGTCTACTATGCACAACCCTTATTTATATAATAATTTTAATGGTAAAACCAAAGATCTGGGATTGGATTCACAATACTTTATAGAAATATATGCTTTTTTCATTCGCTTAAATAAAGTTATTGATTAACTGCCATTTTTCATTGAGCAATAACTCCTGTTCCTCTCTCCCTCTCTTTCTCTCTTCTCCACTACTCGAAGGTGTAACTTGAAAATCCATTCTTGCCCTCTTCTGTTCTCTGTATACATCAGTAAACTTCACATTTGATCCTCTTTGTCGTCTTCTCCTGTACTTAAATGATATGGTCTTCCACTGCTCTAACCATTCTTTAACTATGCTGCTACAAGACTTATAATCTAACTTCAATTGCCTTAGTGAGTGGATTACTACTAAAAACTTCATAATAAATACATCCAAAACTAAATCTGCAAGTTTTGGTGCTAAACAAAAGCTCAACAGATTCATGGAAACTTTAACAATATATGGTCATAAACACCATCCCTTAGAACAAGTTTTACCTTTCAAGTATCTTGATCTCTGGTCTGACCCCTGGATGAAACTTCCATCTGCATCTTAATACACATAAAAATAATCCTCCCACTTTTCTAGACATAAAAATAACCCATTTTCTCTCATGCTCTACCAGATCTGCAGTACAGAAAGGAGTCCTATGCTCTCAACTTGAAATCAGCATCCCTCTGATAGCATCAGCCTCTTCTAAAACTCCACCACTACTCTAATACTAGAAAACAAAATATATAATTTATTACACAGTAAGAAATAACTTCCACTGTGTAACATTAAAAAAAATGCAAATTATCTGCCAGTTAACCAGACAGACCTCCTCCTAGGATCACAACTGTTGAAACTCCAACATGAAAACATCCCCCCTCTTTAACCTTAAAACTAATAAGACATACTTCCAAATACAACCTCAGAAACTTGAGCCAATTCTCCCCCCATGTTGCATGTTACACTGTCTTTATAACATCTTATCTTCTTAAAAACAACTTGCTTCACATAAAACATTTATTTCTTGAAATGTAAGATTATAAGATATGTTTAAAATGAGCAATTTGACACAGGGGCAGTATATGCTACTGCACATCCTGGTGATATAAATGTAAAATATTGCCACTCTTTGCTATAGCAAAGGTCTATATTCAAAGTTCTACAGCTATAAAAGAAGAAAATAAGAGGTCCCATCATGCTTTGTATTCCAAAATGGCTTTTCTATAAATTCTGTGTATTACTATTCATTCTGTTCATTTTTTGCTGCTTTCATTTCTTGTTCAGCTAAAGTTATTTTCTCAGTTTCAGTGTGCTTAGTTGTAGCACTGAATGCCACAAACACAGTATCATGATTTAAGTTACAGTGAAACAAAAATGCTGCGTATAATCTTCCCTTCCCTTGCTTGAAAAACAAGGCAGCCCAGACAAGTAACATTGCAGATGTGATTAACAAAATAGTGTGTTTAGTGCTGTTGGTATCAATGTGTTAAGAGAAAACACTGGGTAAAAACATAAAATATGGGATTGTTTTAGTGGAAGTAATCATAAGAATAATTTTACATTATTTACTAAAGCATGACACTATCGTGACAGTATATATTTACAATGTGAATTGCTTTAAAAAAAGCATAATTACTTATTACAAAAATACAAATACTGATGTGTACTCAATACAGTAAATTCATTGAATTAAATAAAACGTCAAAAGGTAGCTACATATCATAATAGGTACTACATTTTGGACAACAGACAACTTGTATTTATATTCATAGTCTCAGGTCAAGCCAAAGAAACAAAGGTACGCATTCTTAGTTGCAGATATCAAACAAACATGCTGCAGGATGACAGTGAGCCCACTTATTTCACATTTTAGTAACAACGGTTGGCATCTTAGTTCAGTTAACATGGCTTACTGCAGTTCTTATCAGTTCAAAAAGAGTACTAAATAATGAAGTAGATAATTGTCCAATAAGTGGAATGATATCTAGGTTGGGGGTGGGGGGAAATCCATACTGTGGAAGTACTGCTATGGATGTAGAACATTACCCTCAAGGAAAGAAATGTATACACAGAAACAATAAATATTTACTATTACTTTGTTTCAAATGCTATGACAAGCACTGATTGTAAGTTTTTGATTTTTCCTGGATTATGGTCTGCCTATTTGGTAATCTTGTCCTTGTTTTTTTCGAAAGAGGAAGAAAATAATGTCCACATCTTATATTAACAATTTTATACTCTAGAAGAAGAAGAAGAATCTCAATATTAAATCATTTTTAAAGTTTAGCGAAAAAAGCAAGCAATACCGTATGTTCATCATATTGATCACTGCTGCAGCAGCCTTGTTATATGGGTTATATCCTGACAAGGAAATAATGCCTGGCCAACTTCAAAAACTTCAGGGTACCTTCTATGCATCCAAACTTAAGCAGCTTGAGCTGAGCTGACAAAAAGACAAGTCGGGGCACTAAGCCCTTCAGAGCTTTCCTGCTACCAAAGAGCTCACTCCGCTGAAGCTTTTCAGGATCAACAGTTAGATTGTGCTTCCCTTTGCTGTGCAGACAAGTTCTCATTGGGGGAAAAAACTTCCATTTTCTTAAATTCATTGATATTTTATTACTTTCCTCTTCAGGAAAGTTATTTTAAAGTTATGAATATTGTGTTTTAAAGGACTGTGTCAAGATTGTAATGTAAATTTAAACTGAAAACATTTTATCTGTCAGTTTAAAAGTTGTGTTAACGAACTGAAGACATATTTTCTGTGCAGGAATTGTGTTTATTTTTCCTTGAAGGGGATGGCACAGCATTTGAAAGGGCTTTCTACTTTTTTTTGCCAGAAAATACTAACAAGTTTTGTGGACTGGTAGTTTGCCTGGAATTTGCTGCTTGTCTTCCATGGGAAAAAGGCACAATTTTCAACCTGACCATGGAACAGACTACCAGTCGCATGATCAGTCTTTCTTCCAGTTCCAGCCACAGAAAGAAAAATTTAAGCAACAGCCTTTGCCACCACAGCAGGCTAGCAATTTACCTGAGCTGCAGGTGGGTGACTCTGCTGTGGCCATTTATTGTACCTCAGATCATCTTTTAACCCAGATCCCACTGGTGTAGCTCCTATAGTCAATATGGACCAGGGGTTGGTCACATCCTCTGCTGCTGCTGCTGGAGTCCCCTCAGTGGGCAAGGGGGAGCCAATATTGTTGGTCCTGGGACAGAGAAGGTTTCCCTGTTGTATCAGAATGTTGTGCCCATCCCTGGAATTAGCAGATGCTGCCATTAGTAACACAGTTCACCCCATTTCTCTTGTCATAAAGAAAAAGAAAACCAAGCATGTATCTAGTCTTCCTCAATTTTCTTTAGACAGGAATAGTTTAGTGGGTCTGGTTCAGGGTTTAATTCAAGCTACTGACCTTCCTGGAAAGGAGTTTCTGGTATAAGAAGAGGGATTCCTCTTTTCCTGAAGAGTCTCAAGATTCCGAATATGAACAGGAATATGCAGGGATGGAGTCAGGATTTTTTCCTCTAATTTAGACTCAGAGGAGAGCTCACTTTATTATTCTCCCTGTGTGTGTGTGTGTGTGTGTGTGTGTGTGTGTGTCTGTGTGTGTGTGTTGGGGGGGGGGGTATTTTTCTCTGAGACTATTGCTAGAACACACCAGTGTTTTCAGTGGGAAAAAATTGAGGTTTCTCAGTCAGTCAGAAAACACTATGAGTTGTTACAGAAGAATTTTCCAGAACCTACACTCATTCCTCCTGTTCTGTCTGCTTTATATGATGTGTGTGTTACTGTTTACAATTTTCCTATTAGTCAGGCAGCTGCCCCTAGAAAGCAAAAACAAAATTGTATACACTGTTCGCAAACCTGGCCCACAGCTAAAGCCTTAGTTGATCCCATTGCTTCTAAACACTTAATGAATTCCAAGTTGACTCTTTCTGATAAGGATGGGGAAACTATTGATAGGTATGGGAAAAAGTGTATACTTCTGCAACTATAGCTTTTCATAATTTTGAATTGTCAGGTTCATATGTCAAAGCATGTTCTGGCAAATTGTGAAACTATGAGGAATATTTTATCTGAAGTTCTTCTTGTGAGTGGAAATATGCTTTAAATAACGTAGTACTGGTTACCATTCATTGTTTGCAGCATATTGTACGTCTCTGTTGATATTCCTTCCGGGGCTATATCCACTTGTACTGTTTTAATGAAGTTTGCATGGCTGCATTCTTACAACCTTCCAAATGATGTTAACAATCAGATTTTTGCTTGGATAGAGATTTAGATTTTGGCCTTTCTTCTGCAGAGGTGATCAAAAAGTGAGATGACGGGCAAGCTGACCCAGTGAATACCTAAGATTTTTCAGCTCTCATTTTCCAAATTGCTCTAGGAATTTTCTTTATCCTCTTCCATTCTTAACAGAAAACAGAATCAACAGTCTCAACAGAATTTGGGTAAATAAATGTTTAAGAAGGAATGGCAAGGGAGTTCCAGAATGAAGTCTCTAACCTCCCCAAACTAAGGACTGTCCAATATGTCTGGCTGACTATTTAAGAAACCTTGTGACCTATTCCCACAACCTGGTCCCCATTTTCTTCCAAAAAGTCTCAATCTCCTTTTTTTGTCCTCTGGTAACAGATTGCTTCAGACAAATGGGTTTGGAATATCATTTGTCAAGATTACAGATGGCAGTGGGAGGAACTCCCTCCATTCTAAGGGGTCATTCCCCATCCTCCAGATCAGACTCTCTTGTTTAAATCTATTCTTCATTACATGCTGATCCAAGGACTGACAGAACTAGTTCCTCCATCCCAAGTGGAGAAGGGTTTTATTCAAGGATATGACTAATGCCAAAGAAAGAAAGAAAGTGCTTGGACACCAGTTCTGGATCTTTCTTTTCTAAACCTCTTTGTGATAGTTTCCTAATTCCAATGTATGTCACTCCACAACCTTGTACCTCTTTTTCCTTTTTCAATCTGTATTCATCCAGACTTCAGCTGTTCCGCATGTTGTTTTATGTCTGGATCCCATTTTCAGTTTTCTACCTTAACCTTTGGATTTTCCACTGCAGCAAGAGTGTTCAGAAACTGTCTAGCTCCAGTTACAGCTCATTGCAGGCTTTAGGATATCTACACTTTTTCCATATTTAGATGACTTGCTTATCTTTCCCAAGTCTTTTTCAAAGTGTTTGGAATCTCTCTCTCTCTCTCATCTCCTACTCAAGCTGGGATTCCAAGAGAAGAGTCAAAAGTCTTTCTTGACCCCCTCACACAGGACTGTGTTTCTGGGATGTCAACTATACACCTCAGTTCAAAGAGCTTTTCTTCCACAGGAAAAAAATAAACTCTTATTTAGATCTGTTTATAAGATTTTCCACTCAGAATTTGATCACTTGAGGGAATACTTTAGGATTTTGGGTCTCATGGCATCTATGTTTCTCTAGAATCCCCTAGCAACCCTGTACATGAGAAAGATAAAGTGGACTCTGAAAAATGAAAGTCCCAGCATCAACAACCTTTATCTGTCAAATCCCAGTGCTGGGGTTTGTCAGAACAATATTTTGGCAATGACAACAGATATCCTTGAATCCAGGTCTCCACTTCTCCCTCCTTGTACAAAGCAGTCAGTCACCACATATACTTCAGACTTTGCTTTGGGGGAGAGTTTTGGAGTGCTAAAGGTTCAGTGGTGCAGGACACCAAGGACAGAAATAAGTATGTAAATATCTAGGAGATTCTTGCTTTGATCAAGGCACTCAACTTTCTAAACCAGCTTTAGGTCCTGGGACCTCCTCAGAAAGTGGTTCTCTGACAATACCACAGTCTTCTGGTACATCCACAAGCAAGGGAGAACCAGATCAGAAACCCATTGCAAACTAGCCTTGTTAGTTTGAGATATGGCTTCCCAGCACAATCTCACTCTATAGGCATCCTGCATTCCATCAGTGCAGATTTCTGTGGCAAACAAGCTAAGTAGGAAGAGAGCAGTGCCTCAGAAATGGAAACTAGATCCTGGTCTTCTGAGATCTGATCCATCTGTGGGGAATTCTTCAAGTATAGCTTTATGCCTCTACTTTGAGCAATCAACTGGAAAGATTCTGTTCCAGGACTATGCAAGAAGGCCTGGAAAACAGATGCTTTTTCTTTTCTTTGGACATTAATGTTCTTGTATGCTTTCCACCTTTTCCACTAATATCCAGGGTACTTCTGAAGATTCAGATGGAATTTTGTGAGATCATTGTGGTTACTCCCTTCTGACCTAGGCAACCATGTTTTTCCCCTATTTTTTGATATGGCCATGGACAATTACCTCAAGCTTCCTCACAGACTGGATATACTCACATGAGAACAGGGGTGTCTGATACACTCTGACATCAATCATTTCCAATTGATTGCCTGGATGATAAGGTCTTAATTCCTTTTAGGCAACTGTTTACTTAGGATGTAATGGAGGGAAGAAAGCCTGCTACTAGAAAATCATACATTAGCCAATGGAAAAGGTTTTTTAGTGGGTGTTAATGACATAACCAACACCCATTCAGGGCTAGTTGTTCTCTGGTTTTACAATATTTGTGTGAATTATTATTTTATGGACTTTCTTATACTTCTATCAAGATTCATTTATCAGCCATTTCAGCATGTCTGCCCATAACTCCTCCTCTTTCAAAGCAGTCTCATCTCAAAATGCCCTTGTAAGGGGTTTTGCGCAAGAGGTTGCCAATTAAACTGATAGCTCCTCGGGATCTTAATTTTGTGTTTGAGAAGCCTACACTTGCGCCATCTGAACCAGCTAAACTCTCTGACTTAAGGGTCTTAACATGGAAAACAGTTTACTAATTGCTCTGGCCCCTGCAAGAAGGATATCTGGGTCACAAAGTCTTATGGTGAGTCAACTCTACCTCATTTTATACAGGAAGAGGGTTTCTTTGAGAACTAATCCTTTTATGCTTAAAGTGGTATCCAAGTTTACTTTAAGCCAAACTATCCATCTCCCTGTTTTCATTTGTGAATCTAAAAATGAAGGAGAAAGCATACGCCATACTTTGGATATCCACAGACAACTCAAGTACTATCTTGACAGAAATATATCTCTCAGACCTTTGACTCAATTATGTATTTCTTGTGAAGCTAAGAAGAAGGGATGACCTGTGTCAAAACATCTTCTTCGTGTGGCTTTTCCTGTTAGGGGTCACAACTGGAGAGTAACAATCCACAGAATGAGTGGCAGTAGAGTTTTACAGTGTCAAGTTGCCAGCCTTCCACAGAAGGCACACACATGCACACACACAGACCTAGGGCCAATTTAGAGTGACTAATCCACCATACAGCAGCATGTCTTTGGGATGCGAGAGGAAACCGGAGCACCTAGAGAAAACCCAGATGACAACAGGGAGGACATGCAAACTGCAGAGAAGGCACCTCAGCTGAGAATTGAACCGGAGAACCTCTTGCTGTGAGGGGGCAATGCTAACCTCTGCACCATCATGGCCACTCACAACCTACGTCAAAGCATACTATTTCCAAATGGTTGTCTAAGGCTATTTTGTTATATTCACCATCTATTCCAGGTAGGGGCAAGGCCCTCTCTACAAGGCCTTGCATTCTTCTATGTCTTTTTGGAATGGACTGGATT
Organism: Protopterus annectens; assembly: GCF_019279795.1. Lineage (NCBI taxonomy): Eukaryota > Metazoa > Chordata > Ceratodontiformes > Protopteridae > Protopterus > Protopterus annectens. Next base: position 433,574,151 of record NC_056747.1, on the reverse strand, counting down.
CTAGACATATTTCAGAAGCTGCTACTTGGTCCTCTGTACATACTTCTGGAAAGCACTATAAGCTTGATTCTTCTCTTGGTCCAGATCAAGCTTTGCTATGACCGTTCTCCAGGGCTTCCTGGTCTCTCACTTTTCCACCTCCTAAATGTAGTTAGCTATGGTAATCTACCCATATATCTAAGGCTACTACAGCAGTGATCCATACGAAGAACATAGTACAGCTGTGTAAGCTGAACTTACCATAACAGTAGATGTCTGAATGTCACTGCTGCAGTAGCCACTCCTTCCCTTCATTCTCCTTGTTTTTTTGTGTGTTTGATGCCAGACCATGGGCATTTATGTTTTGTTATTCTTAGCATAGTCCTTTAAGGGCTAAACCTTTTTCTTTATGATTACAGGGAAAATTTAAAGAGCTTCATGCTCAAACTTGTCTTTTAGTCAGCTCAGCACAAGGTCCTTGAAAGTTTGGGTGTGTGGGAGGTGCCCGTATTAGAGGGTCACTTACTCAGGGAATACTGGCTGTTTGCATTTCCTACCAAGGTAAGGCAGGGGCAGGGCATTACCAAACATGAAAATACAAATGTTTCGAATTAGTGGAATGTCAGGATTTACTGCAACTATTGTATTGGCTGGTGTTTGATAAAGTTGCCAAGGTCATTCTATAGGTCTGGAAGATTGCTTCTTTTTGGATATTAAGTTTTATATGTACATTAATGTGTCTCATTTCTCCCAAGACAGCTTACACAGCATTGTTAATTGGTAGAACAGTTATGCAACATGTTATCGAGCATTTGTATCTGAACATGTTATATTATTCCTCCAAATGTTTATTAAATATGAGAGGCCTGTTAATGAGAATACATACTTCTCCACAGTTCAGATTTTTGTGAGTTTTACGAAAGTCCATGTTTTTTTTTCTCTTTTTTATGGAACAAAGCATCATCCAGCCATGTCTTTATGCAAAGTGATTTGTTTAAAATCCTTGCATGTAAACACACACACACTTTGTTCGAATGCATGCCATTCTAATTAATGTATGTCAAATAAATTTAGTGGATCTCCATTTTTTGTTTGAGAGTGTTTAATACCAGAGATAGGAGAAGTGTCTCTTTTCTCCAGTATTCTGTAAGCTAGAGGGGTGTGGGACCTCAGTCTCCAATGTTCTGGAGTGCAGTGGGGCTCAACCCAGTCAAAAAATAATCGTTTGGTTTGAAGAACAGTTACACACATTTTTATATATATATATATATATATATATATATATATATATATATATATATATATGGACACACACACACACACACACACACACACACACACACATATATGTATATATATATAGAGAGTGAGTGTTAAGATACAAGCAGCACATCCCAAGTGTGAGGGCATAGAGAACTTGTCATCTATATAAACATTTATTTTCATTTAGTGCATTAAGTTCATGTTTGTACTTCCTTTCATGCATGCTTTCAATATTATTTAAGGAATCTGTTTTTTCCAGACTTTTGGTAAAAACAATGTCCCTGCTGATTATAAGTAAACAACAATACCCTATGTACCAATTCAGTAGTGAGAGACCTAGGAACACAAGTTGACAGTAATCTCAACTTTGACCACCATGTGTCTACTGTGGTGAGGAAGGCATTCTACATTGCTCACCTGATTAGCAAAGGTATTCCCTCAAGAGGAAAAGAGGTTATAACTCCCATGTACTCATCCCTCATCAGGCCTTTTATTAAATATAATGGTCCCTTTGGTATGTATTATACCAGTCACCTGCAGCAACTTGAAAGACCTCGTAGATTTCTGAGAAAATTCAGGGTCTCCAGCACATCTTACATGGAGAGACTGAAGTCACTGTTGCTGCACTCAGTAGCATATAGACTACTTAGAGGCGACTTATGTCTGGCTTACAGGGCTATCTCTGACCCAAATCTAATGGAAATGCTGCACATCTGTAAGTCAAATGGGATTAGAGGCACCTGTTCCTGGGACCTCAATCTACCCTGCAACATAAACAGGACCTGCTGGAGAGACAGATGCATCTCTCAGAGGATAACACTCCTCTGGAATAGGCTTCTAATGTATATCAAGCGGAGCACCTCCATGACCCTGTTTAAGTGCAACCTGGATAACTGGATGGGAAACCACAAATTTCTGCTCAAGATTGCCCAAGCTTCTCTTCAGGACATGGGTAGTCCTTGCTAGAAAAATCTTAGGTATAGATGATATCTCTCATCTAGTATTACATTGGGATTTAATAGCTAGGCTTGTAAAGACCTTTGGGTCAATAGCCTAGTAACATCCATGAATCTATGAACTGCCCAGGGACCAAAGTGTTGGTGGCATCATTTTCATATCACAATCTCTCTTTAATGCAGTACTGGCATTTAAAAGCCAGTAGTGCATTTGTGATCAAACCTGAATGCTTTACCTCTCTGTGTGTGTTGTCTAAACTGTTGCAACTGCTTGCTGCAGTGTAGTAAGCAGTTTGCTACAGTTTAAAAGTAAAACAAAAATAATCTTTTTTTTTTTTTTTTTTTTTTTTTAATAAAATCTGAGCACTGTAGCACTCTGAGCAGGCAGGGTATAAACTGTAGCAATTGCTTGCTACATTTGTAGAAAGTAGTTTTGTTACAGTTTAAAAAAAGACATGTTTTTTTCTAAACTAAAACATGAGCACTGTAACACTATATGCAGGCAGGTTATAAAGTGTAAGAACGTTTTGTTAATTGTAGCAAACTGTTTGCTATAGTTTAGAAGAAGAAATGTTATTGTTAATAAAATGTGTTGAAGAAGGGTCTGGGGCAAGACAAAGAAATCTGGTCACCTGGCTGATGTGCCAGTAGAAGGAACATCCATTTTTTATTTTATTTTTTTTGCTCTTCAGTGGAAGAGCTGGGGTAGGGGAGTGTATCTCACTGTAGAGATTATCATATTACAGTGAAGTGTGTTCATTTTTTTGTTTTTTGTTGCTCTTTTATGGAAGAGCTAGGGGCTGTGACTATCTGTAATAGGCTGATCACTATAATGTAGAGAATGGCTTACTACAGTAAAATGCTTTTTCCCTTGCTCTTCCATTGAAGAGCTGAGAGGTGAGGTGCTGGCTCATGGTACCAGCATCCTTCTACAGCTGAAGCAGAGAGTGAGTTACTACAGAATAAGTGTCACAGTATAAAATCTTCTTTTAAGTAACCACCATTATCCATGTCATTAAATCAAGTATTTGTAATACTCACCCTATACATGGATAAATCAGACAGAAAAAGTAAGTCTTATGATCCATCACTTACCTTCCTTAAGAAACAAAATGTTACAGCATTTAATAACTGGAAGTACCCCTATAAACCTCTGAGTTAAGTAAGGGCCAGTAGAAAGCTAGGTAAAAATCATCACTCATTTATTAAGTAAAACTGAAAGAAAACCAGGAAAATTAATAAAAGGAAGTAGAGCTGTTTGAGTATTGACTTTAACAGCATACCATCAAGACAATCTTCGAGAAGTACTCACATCTAGTATAACACTTATTTTAATAAGGCCTTTCAAAAGGAATGAGAGTTATTCAGCTGTGGAAATAGTATTTCTCACACACACACACACACACACACACACACACACACACACACCTGTTTATCTATCTTTCTTTAGTTTTTTCATTATTTTTCAAAGGTAAGAGATCACAAGAAATGGCGCACTTTAACAAAAGTAGCAACAAAAATGAGCAGAAACAAAGGAAAAGGCAAGATAACTACAAACAAAAGTATCAATCACAATACAGTAAGTGACAAAATATGGAGCTACTGTGTTGAATACTTCACAAAACTTTACTTTTCTTCTGTCTGAATCAAATACCATATCTATAATATAATCCCATTAATAAAAATCAGATAAATCTCTAGGAGCTGACAAAGAATGGTAAATGTAAAGAACATTAAGGACTCTGCACAAGTTTGAAGGTAAAGAAGATTGCCATGAAGGACAACATCCAAAAGAATAACTCCCACTTGAGAGTCAGTCAAATTAGTAATTTCTAGTGACAGTATGTACTAACAACAACAAAAGCACTGCAAATGTTACCAGTGTCTACATGCCACAGAACTGATGTTGCTGTGAACACATCTCTGTCAAAGTGAAATCCAGATGGTTCCTGGAGAGGTGCTACATACAAATCATGGCCAAACATGATGCAGTGAGTAAAGAAATGCACCATATCCTTAAAAGTTTGATTTCTTCACCATTAAGAAAGGAATATGTTAACCAGCCTTTCTTGAAACTGTTCAAGTCATTCAGATGATAAGTAGGCTGCATAACAATATTTTACAAATGGATAATTTCAGCTGCTTCATGTTAGAAAAAAGGGACTTGTTGATTAATGGACTGCTGGAAAAAGTGAAGGCTCTCCCACAGTGGAAATTAACTTAGAGTTACTTGTCAAAGACAACCTAACTTGAGGAACCATAAGCAAAGTTTGCAGCCAAAGCAGTGTCTGCAGTTCTAAGATCCTACAAATAAAGAAATCATAACACAAGCAGGGTATTCCAGGTGTGTCAAATGCTGGATCAGATTAAGTCAGGAAGAAATGTTACAGCATGAAATGGAAGTGACAGGAAGTAGTAGTCTTTAACATTTAGAACTGCTTAAAAAACTTTGAAATAAGTCAGTGGCTTCTGCTATCAGAGAAAGAAGATCTAGCGATGCAGAAAGCCAAGCTTGCCGTTTAGTGACCACCACAGCAAAATCAACATAATGGCTCTCAAATACCTATCAGGTTCAAAGTAAAATCTTTGGGACTCTTCAAAGTCATCATATGGAATTTGCTTAGAATAACATCTAGATGATGTAAAGCTAAATTCTGTCTATTAGTCAAACAAAAGATGAGGGGATTAAACTCACATGCATTTACAGTAACTTCAAACTTGAAACCATTATTATGGGGACTGAAACAACCTCTTCATTTCAGGTTATCCATCTTGTACAAATACAAGGGAAGGTCAATTACAGAATTAGTCCCTCTGTCTGCTAACCTGGAAGATGTGTCAAGAATACTTGATTATGACACTTTTTCTTTCATAAAAGAAGATATACAGTGGCAACGACTTGTTATGTGGATAAGGTAGATTTGTCTTTCTGCAAAATATATCCAACAGGATTGTTGGGGGTGGAGGCAGCTAGACTTCCAATAAAAAACTCTGTCATCTAGTTAGTGATATAATAGATTGCTCATACTGGAACGTTATTACATCAACAGGAAGTTTCCAAAAATTGGTTTGTTAGATTATAGTAAGTTTATTACATGGTTAAAGAGTGACAGCAGAATATTTCCTATCAGAACTTGATTTAACTTTCCTCATTAGATAACAGAAAACAGTAATGGATGGCATACAATCCATAATGATTGTAAGGGATATATCTGAGGTGGAGAAAGTACAGATGCAAAGTAACAATAAATAAGTCCAATGTCCATATTTTACTGTCAAAGGGCAAGTAGTGCACTCAGTATATAACCAAATCCATTTTCCTGCCAATTATTTGCACAAAGCACCATACTCTGTTATGGCTTAAATTATTGGTTGACAGCTACTCCACTACTCAGAAATTTGTATTCTAGGGAAGCCCATTAGAAATTTCAGGAGATAATGAAGCCAGTAAGAAATTATATAGTTAAGACAATCAACACTGAACAATAGTTAGATGGATCTTGGCTAATTCTTTGTTGATTGTTTCCTTGGTAGATCCATTAAAGTCAGTAAAGGTTTACATTCTTTACCAAACTTAGCTGGTCTTTGACCATTACTAATGGAAGAACATATACAATTATCCCTAGATTGTATTAAAAATAATTCTGAAGCGGAGTCAGATGGTTTGAACGGTTATTTTTGAGAGGTGTGACAATTTGTACCCTTCCTTTCTTTATGTGTTTCAAAAAGCATTTAAGGGTTTGTTCCAAAAATGTGGAAGGAGGTAACTGTCTCAATACATAAAAATCACCCTGGTTATACTATTAGTAATTATAGACCAATTTGATTGACATGTATTCTGAGAATGTCTTTTGAGAGGGCATGAAATTTATCATTTAAGCATATGTTTAGTTTGTCTAGTCCTATATATAAACATGGATTTATGCATATATTTATTATTTCTTAAACCAGTTAATTTGCATGCATAAATGTATTGGACAAACATTTATTCAGATCTGGTTAAGGCTTTTGAGTCTGTCCCACATTATGTTTCTGTTGCTATATTGGATAGGAAAGGCAAGAATGTTTTTGTAAAGAGATGGGTTATAAAGTGGTAGGTAGGTCAGAAAAGCAAAGGTAAGATTAAGAATAAATGCTCAAAAGTTGTGTCCATCAAACGGGGTGTTTGCCATTAGTTACTTTTTGGACATTTGTTGTTTGGGTTGCTAATGACTGACTGCCCAATATCAAAACAAATTTGTTTGAGTGAATTTCATGATGATTTGAAGGTTAGATGTATGGTGAAAAATGTAGTAGATCATCGGTGTTTACAAAACAATTTGGTCAGGCTAACCACAAGGGTACAACAAGGGCATGAAATTCAACAATAACATAGGTTCATAGGTTTATACTAGGCTATCTGCCCTAAGGCATTTATAAGCCTAGCCCAAATTATTGTGGCTTACGCCACCCCTTATATGAAAAAATACTGTGCCCATTAGTTTGTTGTGCCTCTGTCCAGCAGTGACCCAGAGATGATTCCCGGGGTAAACCTACGATCTCCCATCCACAGGTCTAGATTTCTCTTGAACAGAGTCAGCGAGGTGCTCTGCCTCACATGGACCGGGATTTTATTCCACAGCATAGGGAGTCTCTGAGTGATAAATCTATCCCTCCAGCACGTCCTATTTATATCCGTGCTAAGGTTTAAGTCGCTTGCTCTAGTGGTTTTGGTGAATTTGGATTTTTTGAGGTGGAGCATGTCCATTAATTCCGGGTTGGACATGGCCTTGTATGTCAGGCACATGTCACCTCTGAGCAGACGGTATGCGACTGAATAGAGCTGGAGTTTCTTCAATCTGGCAGCATATTTTGGAGTCCCTTTATCCTTTTGGTGAGGAACTTTTGGGGTCTCTCCAATTGCTGCAGATGTCGGGTGAGATACATCCCGAATGGGGCATTGTACTCGATCATTGGTCTGATAAGTGAAGAGTACAGGGGAACAATGACCTCACTAGATCTGGATGTGAATCCCTTCATGATCAGGTGGGCAATGTAGAAGGTCTTTCTAACCACTTTAGCAATGTGAGTGTCAAAAGAAAGGCCACTGTCAACCTGGGTCCCCAGGTCCCTGATAACCTCTTCTGTGCTTAGTGGATTGCCACCTATATGGTAGCTTGGGGTTACCTTGTTTTTCCCGAAGGGTATGACTATACATTTTTGGCGTTTAACTTCAGGCCATGGCTCTGGCACCAGCTATCTGTTTCAGTGAGTCCCTTCTGAAGGATATCCGTGTCCGATGCACTTTCCACTATGGCGCCCAGTTTGCAGTCATCTGCAAACTTTGTCAGCCAAAGTCCTCCCATGTTGGCCTGTACTTCTGAGAAGTAGATGCCAAACAATAGGGGGCCAAGGACCGAGCCCTGTGGGACACCACTTGTGACCGGCTTGGAGTCTGACACAGCGCCAGCAACTCTAACCCTGTGGGTTCTGTCCTTAAGCCAGTTTGCAACCCATCTTGTGACATATGGGTTTACATTTAAGCTGGTAAGTTTTTCTACAATACCCGAGTGGGGTATTGTGTCGAAAGCGTTTGCAAGGTCAAGGTAGGCTGTATGGACTGCCTTTCCCTCATCAATGGCCTTGGTGACTATTTCGAAGAAGTCGACCAAGTTCAAAAGGCATGATCTTCCCTTGACAAAGCCAAACTGGGTCGGGTCCAATGTCTGCAAGTCCCCTATATCTTAAACACATGTTCATTTACTCATTTTGGCATTACTAATAATATTTATCCTGATGCCACAGACAACTTAATTTGCCTTTCAGTTAAACTAGTTAAGGATTTAGGTGTAATTGATTGATCTTTATGTGAATTTTGCTGTTAGGAGATGCTATGGTTTAATAAAGAATATTTTTAGAACCTTTACATCTAGGGGCCTGGTTATCATGGTAAAGTTATTATCCCCTAGTACATCTGCTAGGCACAGAATATTGTGGCTCTTTCTAAATGTTGGGTGTTTCAGAACTGATTAAACTTGAGCTGGATCAAATAACATTTACTAGCTGGATATAAACCCCTTACCGTGTGTAACGTGACGTGAATATTTATCACTTTATTCAACAGCTTATAGGTTGGTTAGGGTTGATTTAATTTTGGTGTACAAGTGCACTATGGATGATGAGCTCTCTGCAATACTGAGAGCTGGCTTTACCAAGCATAGTTTGTACACTAGGAAGAATAATCTACTAGCTAATTTAGCTAGTGTTAACTCAAAAGTGAAGTCTTCAATTTTTCACTTTAGGGCTGACAGGTTATGGAACTCTATCTATAGATATTAGTTGTGCAAAACTGTATTAATGTTTAAGTCTCTAGTCAATTTGTGATTTAAAAATCTGTTAACGTGCAACAGGGTCAAAATTACAGGAAGCCCTTAAATGGCTTTAATAGGCTCTTCAGGGCTTGAAAAACATTTTCACTGAATCATTGAACAATATAAGAAAAGTAGAGAGGATCTTCTCCAAAATAAAAATGTAGTGACATTTAAATGTATAAATGTTATAACAGATGTGAAACAGATGAATATAACCATGTAAAATCATGAAAAGTATAGTTTTACCAAACAGTATTCACATACAAACTCAACATATGTCACCATCTAAAAGACATTTAACAAAGTATTAAAATACAACAAGGAAATACTTGACATAGTATAGTGAATTGTTTGTCCAATTTTTTGCAATTCATTTGAGCTTTTTTTCTGAACAAGCAATTATTTTGCAAGATTTTTAGTATATGAATGTTATGTCTATGAAATATATCATATATAGACAATTATTAATGTATAACTTTATGAGCATACAAAACAGAATTATAAGACCCAATTATTGAATGTGTAATTTAACAAATTTCTAAGAGATATTTGGCAATTTGGGAAAAATGTTTTAATTTTAATTTGTGATGTGTGCCATAATTGCTTAGATTATTTAGAATTTCAAAAAGGATGCAGTATGTCTGCATCACCCAAGCCATTGTCTTTGCCACTAGCAGGGCAAGAAGGAAAATAAACACTTTTGATAGTATAAACTATGCATTATGTATAATCATGATGTGCACGCAAAAAAAGCTTTTAAACAGTATAATTTTGAAATAAAAGTATCACGTCTGTCTTTTAGTTTCACACTGAACTATATTTTGATCACATGAGGACCAGATATGCAGGTGCATAAAGATAAATATTATCAAATGTGTAGTCTGAAACTAGTTTATATGATATAGATGTGTCCTTATTAAGATACTGGAGAAGATGTTTTGCAAGCAATTATTTTAATTTTTATTTTCTTGTTATAAAGAAATTTAGATAGAAGAGTACTTATGATCAGTATATAACCTTTAGGTAATCCCAAGTTTATTCTTAATTGCTCCACCAAAAGTCTCATACTAATTTGCTTTTAAAATATGAAAAATGATATGCCTATCATTTGAACATTTATCAATATATTGTGGTTTTGATCAAGTGACTAAGGGACTGTCCTGCAAAACTCCTGCTTCCAAGTAATCCAAAGACTATACAAACCTGAAATTAACAATTGGTTAACCTATGATCTTAAAGCCCTTCTATAACTTAAAATCAAGACATGGAATTCTTGGTAAGCAGTTCCTAATACTATAGAGAGACAGCCTTAGACCGAGCCATGCAACCCCTCCAAGCAAGTTAAACATTTTCACAAAAGTCACTTAATGAAATCATACAAAACCTCACTAATAAAGTCACCTAAAACCTTCTGGAAAGACTTCAACGGTCTTATATGATGTAAGACCCTTCCTTCCATGAATTCCACACCCTAACAACTTTTTGCCATTGATTTCCTTTATTATTTCTGCAACCTTCCCAGTCCTTTCTCTAGCCAATCCTAAAATGCAGCTAACAATCCTACCTCCTTCTCCATACATCCCTTCATTCTGTTTCAGATCTCTCACATCTAAGACCATCTACCTTCTGCTTGAAAATATTAAAATTGATAGCCCCCTGGTACTGACAACCTTCACCCATGGTTATTTATCACTGTACTTGATAGCCTCCTGGTTCTGAAAACCTTCATCCATGGTTATTTATTACTGTACTTGATAGCTCCATGGTTCTGATGACCTTCACACATGGTTATTTATCACTGTACCTGACAGACCACTGGTTCTGACGACCTTCACCCATGGTTATCACTGTATAGACAACATCATAACCCCGTCGAAGCACATCTTCAATTGCTTAATAGTCATAACATTATGCCGACTATCTGAAGGAATGCCATTGTAATACATCTCCCAAGAAATCTAATCCATCCAGTCCATCAGATTTTTTTGCTCATTTCTATCCTCCCTTCCTTAGGAAAGATTCTGGAAAAATCTATGTAATCTCATTCAATATATCAACAAATACTTCCTTTTCTTTCAAAAGCAGCAAGGTTTTTGGTTTAGTTGCAGTAGATCCCCAGCTATCTGGACACTCAGCTACAACATTTTTCTTGGAATGGACAAAGACCTAATTACTGGAGTGATTTTTACTGACCTCACCAAAGATATTGATCTTTCCGATCACTCACTTCTCCTAGACCATGTCACTGAAATTGCCATTAGTAGTGACACACTGCCCTGGTTTTAAAACTACCTCTCTAACCACCCCTTCTCAGTTAATTTGAATTCATCTACCTCTCCACCAGTTCCTCTACAGAAAGAAGTATCTTTAGGATCCATTCTGGCATTTCTCCTCTTTTTTATCTGAATTAACAAAGTTTCTTTTGCCTTACCATATTTTATTTTCTTGCTTTATGCTGATGACATGGTCTTATTCTGCTCCAACAATTCTCTTCTCTTGTATTTGAAATTCAGGCTGATTTCCATGCTCTTATTCAATGCAACAATGATATACAATTACTACTAAATTCCTTTAAAACTAAAACAATACTTTTTTGGCACTAGGTAAATGGCCATTTTAATTTCTAGGCCTCAAAAATCCTTAACCATATGAATAACTCTATTAAACATGTCATTTTATTCAAATACCTAGGGTTTTGTTGGACCCCTTCCTAAATTTCCACGTCCATCTGGGTTATACATGCAAAAAGTCAACTCTCACCGATTATGGGCTAATAGGATCTCCCCTTTTCTTTTTGGACCTTGTAGAAATGTCATCTTAAAGGTAACTTGCTGTCTCAGCTAGAATATTGTCTCCCACTAATTACTGCAGCTTGTGAAAGAAGGCATGATGCCATGGTAATCCTATGGACTAGGCTTGTAAAGGCTCTAGGACCATTAGCCTAGTACACACTTATGAACCTATAAATATATCCACTGTTCAGTCTATTTCAAATGCCATTTGCACAATCATCACTCTTTCCCCAAGAAATGACCACCACTGCAAAACCATTGAAAAAGCTAACTGGTTACCTGTGAAACAATGTGCTGACTTTTTACTTGCCTCTCAGCTATTTAAACTTACCAAGAATGACACCTTCCAGATTATTCAGAGATGTCAAATATACAACCTTAGACATCTGAACCACTCATGGCCTCTCCTCCAAACTCCCAAAACTAGGCTTCACTGCAAAAACCATGCTTTGTCAGTCCTTGTTCCCAAACTATGAACGTTTCTCCCTTTTCTTTTTAAAGATCATTTCTCTTACCCACTTTCCATTCATAAATAAAAGTACTTTTCAAAACTCTAGGAAAATGCAACTGCTATGTCACTGGTAAAGTAACATAACCTCTTAATTCCCTTTTTCTGTCTACATACCTTGCTCTGACTATGTTTAATTGTGATTCTTTCAGCTTACAAAATGCGATACTAGTCCATATGTGATGTATGCATATACTCTGTTTTATTAAGTCACTGTGTATATAACATCATTTATCTACTGCCTTTATAATCTTAAACCAACTATGATATTCACTTCAGATATAATATATGTATATATTGCATTTTGTCATTCTACATGTATTTAATGTAATGCATATATTGTGGTTACCCAGGCTGAGATTGGAATAGATCCAATAGGATCAGTGCTTTACTCCAGCTAACAAATGCAGAATACAAATAAAAAACAACTGATAAAAATAAAAAGAAACCCATTTCATATTTTAAGGATTTCATCAACTTTTGAAATCATACCACTAAGTTTGAAAAAAAGGCAATGAATTTTGAAAGATTTCAGATCCCTTTTACTGAGCAAAGAAATGGCTAACTGGTTACATGTATATGTTTTAATACACTTCAATCATATTTGCATTCACACTGGACCCCAGTAATTATTTTCTAGGTCAGTAGTGACAGTTTTCCATAACACCCTAGATTTTGTAATAAGGTAGCATGCATAAATGTCAAGTAAACCCATGTCACCATGTGTTTTAGGGACCTTGAGTTTTTTATGTGATTGTGTGTTTGGGGAACCATAACACCTTGTTAAAGAGGATTCACTGTTTAAAACAGTTTTACTAGAGGGCTATGTAGTGCAGACCTAAAATAGAATAAGAGTTTAAAAATGTTCATTTTCACTATTGTAACTTTAAAATGGAATTTTCATATTAATTTGTTTTTTACTATTTTCTTGTATGTTTGTTGAACATTTGCTTATGCTATTTTGAGCTGCTGTTTTTGGCACATGATTAAATGCTATTTCTAAACAGTTAAGTGTCTGTTTAACTTTAGGCCTTCTAATCTGTTAAATCAATATAATTGCATCCATGATTCAGAGGAAATAGAATTGACTTCTGAAGTTTAATTTGTAATGTGAAACCTTAGAAAATAGTCAAATAGCTTCTTTAATTTTTGTTAAACCATTGTTTGGGCATGTTCGATAAATCTTTACATAGTCTGCAAAGTCAGTGAAGGGTGCTCTGTATTTAAGACATAAAGGTTCTATATAAGTATCGAATAAGTATTGAATAAGGGGAAAGATTACTTCTTTGTATTACACTATTTTTTTATATTAACCAGGTAATATATATGTTTATTGACCATTATTTGAGTTTAAAAGTTTTGATATAAATTTTTTATAGAGTTTGAAAAGCTATCTTGAAGACCAATCTTGGTCGTTGTTAGAAGAAGAACATTTAGATTTAAATAATCAAATGCTTTGGATGCACCCACAGCTAACACAGACAAATTAATTTAATATGACTTAACTTTTAAAGGGATTCCAGCATTACAGTTTGGTCATGGGTTGGCCTTGAACCCAGATTGGTAGGGGAATATAAATGTAGATAATATCACTTCAGGTCTGTTAGCAAGCATAGCTGCATAAATCTTTATATAAATGTTACTAAGAACAACAGAGTAATTGGTGTGCAATGTGTTACTTCTATTGGCTTAGTGTTGGACTTTTGAATTAATAAGCCTTTAAACAATTTAAATAAAGGTCTGCAATTTAATTAATTTTAATACCATTCAATCAAGCAAATATGATTATTGTAGTAATATCAAAAAAAATAGAACAAACAATTTTGGTAATAATATTAAAAAATATATATAGCTGTGCCACTGCCTGGACCTGGGCCTTAATCAAATTGTTGTTGCTTACATTTTATATTTTAACCATTTAAATCAGCTTTAAAAGAATCGTTATCTTTTCATCACTAAGAGTTAGAAAAATATTTTAGGACAATCATTATAAAGTTTGCTAAGCATATCAAAAATATAGCTAGATTGTATGCTTAGATTTAGAGCTTTTTTTAATTTTGTTAGCATTTCAAAGATGTTGGTAGGAACATTTTTGATTTTAAGTAGGCTAGATAAAAATACTGTGTGGCCATTCAGATTATTGTGATAAAATTGCACTTTCATACCAAGACAATTGTAACATGTATATGATATTTTGTTAATTTTGAGGGAGTTTTCTCCGTGTTATAGCTTAGTATTTGTTGGATGCGTAAGGCTAAGTGCTTTTCCATGATGTCCATTTCTTTCTACTTATTCACTTTCTTGCAAGAGGAGGCTTTGCTTATGAATATGCCTCCTAATTGGGCTTTTAACACTGCCCACTGAATGTCTAAACTGACTGCACATGAAGTCTTTGACTTAGGCTTCAATAAAGAAAAAAAAGGAAAACATTATTGGAACATGACAAGACTGGTGGGTTAGTAGCTCACTCTCTCATTTTTTTAATAAGGGAATAAATGTAGTGTTGTCATGACAAGTGCCGTCAGTAACTGCCCAGCACATTTTTGTAAATTTATGCCACATTGAAACATTTAGTGAAACTTACACAATGACAATAAGAACAGGCCATTTGAAGGTAGGACCAAATGTTCCCAAGATTCCTATATGCAGGTAAAGGAGAGAAAGAGGCAGTGGCTGACCTGTGCCTGACTTGAAGCTTCCTGATTTTTTTTTTTTTTTTTTTTGCTTTTTTAATGCAGACACTGACTGAACAGTATTATTGCAGTGATTTCATTCTGCACTCAATTGTAAGCAATTTTACACAAGTGCAAACCAGATTATAATATATGATCAGTGAAAATGCAAGGAGAACACCAATGCTCAATAGTCTCTTATAAGGGTGTTTTCAATCACAGGTTGCCTTTTAGAAATGGGAAGTACATAGGGAATGCATACATTAGTTTTTAAGCTGCTATGGTGATTTATTTTATTTTTGGCAAAGCAGGACAATTCGTTAATTTAAATAAGATGTCTTGTTTTGCCATTCATGGAATATCATGCTTGTTTACAAACCAGATGTTGACTGTTGTACTTTTACTACAGATAATAAATATGCAGAGACTAAAACCCACTGCATGTTTTCATGTAATCCTGACATAAAATCATCATCAAATGTATGGAAAATAAGACATAAAAGGGAATAGGAAAAATCAATTTTCAAAATACTGAGACAGTCTATCAGTCTACTGTATGTGCTCATCTTTGTCAATGGCAGTGAATGAGATTATATGTAAGCCCTTCCCAGCCATTCCTTGTATCATCGTGTTTGATATTCCTACCAGGCTTATTTACGTTTCCCAGGATATTGTAAAATTTATTTTTATCATAGCCACTACCCACAAACCATTATTCCATAGAAAATGGTAAAAATCCATTACAAAAATAGACCTATTGAGTTAATCAGACTCCCTTCAAGTTAAGATGAAATGTGTTTATAACCAACAAAACACATCTCAGGTAATGCAAACTCGATTAGTCAAATTACTGCTGCAAGGAAAGGAAAAGATCCAATGGCAGAAGGGCTAAACAAAGACAATAACTTTTATGATTAAGCATTCATAAGATTCAGGTAATTTTATATCCATACTGTCATCATCATCATCATCAAACCCCTTCTTTAAATAACTGACACAGTAGCAAACATGGCCCAGACTGCAAATGCATTGAATTAATTTGTCTGGAAGTAATGCACGTTTTTTACCTTTGTAATAACTTCCTGTAGGTAAACTTGTTTTATTTGAATGATAACATCTGACTGGATTTCTAGTCATTCTTTTATGTAAACACTGCTCCACATTCTGAATCCAGAGTTTATCACTGTTACAAATGCTGTTTTGATACTGAACAAGATATTGCTGATATTAGTGTTAATAACTATCGAAGCACTAATGCTGTGTTAATGCTTGCATTACTCAGTTTGTTTGTTAATCCTACTATCACCATGTCTGTGTTGTAATATTTACCAACCTATAAATACTATCTGTGGTAGCAAGCTTGTCCTTAGGTAGCTTGTTATGGTTTGTATGAAATATAATAAAACAGTTTTACAGAAAAAATACGAAACTGAAGAAGTTTAAGACTTAATGCAAAACCATTTAGTGTGAAATATCACATAGTTCCATACTTGGACCATTGATTCTCATACAGTTTGTTAAGAATCTGCAAGGTCTGAGTATCAAAAGTGAAATTATACTTTCAGTGTCTAATGTTATCATAACAACCATGCACAGAATCATTAAGTCACTGCTGTGTAACAGAAAACTGATAAAAAAATGAAAGAGAACAGAACCGCAATTATGTTTTTACACATCCATAAAATATGGTTGTTTCTGAGAAAGCACTTGCTAAAAAAGATTATATAATCAGTTTTAAATATCTTGGTGTTGCAATTGAGGGCATGCTGCTTTTTTCTAAATAAGACAATAGTCTAGTATTAAAATTCATGCCTTAAATTGCTTAAGTTATTTTAAGCGGAAACTCGACAGCTGTAAGACTATTGGTAAATGTACTTAGTGCTTAGCTGTTTTGATTACTGTCTGTTGATAGTGTGTCCAAACACAATGTCCTGGAACAATTAAATATTGTTTATAACTCTATTTTTAAGATTTTTGGCAAGAATTCTTTCCATAGTACAGCACTGTTTGTTAATAAGGTAGCTAATTCTTTATCTTTACAGATTAAAATTAAAATTCAGTATGTTTATTTAGATTTTAGGCTACATGATAATTTACTGCCTGCATCTATTTACAGATTATTTAAAGTTATTTAATTTCACAAACATAATCAGTACAAAACTCTAGGTCTGCTATATCATTAAACTATCTACTTCCTCTCAATCTCTAGTTCACTAAAGTTTATGGTACATGATTATGTCCAAAGCTTTTCTTTTTTATCTTAAGGTAAATAACACTGAGAGAAATTCAATTATATTCAATGTAAGTGACATGTTCTAAAGTAGCGCATGGCACTAGTGCAAAATCTGACAGTTTAGAAATAACAAACGAAATGCAGCAGTATTATAGAGTTGTGTAGTATATAACTTACAGTGCATATAATGTCACTCACACTAATGTGACTGAATCATTGCATGGTAATTGAAAGGGTGGCACATAGAAATGGCTGTGCAATTGTAATATCTTAAATAAATACACATGTATAAAGAACACTATCATATAAATATTTATATGTATGAATAAAACAATACTCTGTACAAACATACATGCCACAGTGCACAATGTGTGGCTTTTAATGGAATTATCAAGTGGACATAGCTGCCAGGAAAGCAAAATGCTGTAGCATCTCCACATGCAGCACCACATTATGCTAGATAAACTGCATAGCAGCTGCATGCACAAGAGTCATGATAGCCAGTAATGCAGTCCCACGACATAACAGAGCAGAACGTATACAATATGAGCATGTCAGCACAACAGGCGTACTCACTAATAATACATACTAATAGGCCCTGATACTATACTACTACACAACGGCATGATAAATGGGATCCAGAGCAGCCATATACACAGTTGTGCATGTAACACTAGTACTGCAACACAGTAAGACAAGGCCAGAAAATAGACAGCATAGCAGGTGCACGTACAATGCTTTAAACTTCTCATGTAGTTGCAGTCAAACTCCATAGGAAAGCAGGCATCACAATCATAACAATCTGAGTGTAGTCCCACTGCAACTCCAGGCATGTAAATACATATGAGCACAAGATAAGTGCACTTGCATGTAGTGCCATAACATTCCAAACAACCAAGAACTGCCAATGACATAACGCATGCCAATTCTTGTACAGACAACAGCTTAGTCTAAAACAACTCCACTGAGTATTTCAGACCAAATGACTTTTCAACAAAGCATTTTATTCCACATCAAGCTGGATCAAAAATTTCTACAACCTCTTATGCAAGGGACTGTGCCCACTGCATTCCTTTGCCTTACTTTACTTAAGTTCAAGACTGCCAGATATCTTTGAAAGTTGCAATGCCTAAAAATAAGAACAGTTTTGTCAAAGAACTATACAGTCATCCATTTCTAACCAAATGTTTTTGATCAATAGGTAATTGTAGAGATAACCCTATGACATGATCTTCAGGACCTGGATATGCCACAGCTAACTCTAGTACAATCTGGGCAAAACACTGTGCTCACTGACACAATGTTGGCACTGGTGGCATATGTATAGTTATATCACCTACACCATATCATTGTACTACATCATGCTAAACTGAATGCACACATATGCAATACCCAGTCCCATCATAAACATCATCCCAGTCCCATCATAAACATCATCCCAGTCCCATCATAAACATCATCCCAGTCCCATCATAAACATCATATTGCCAATCTGTGGGCAAGAAGAAATGTATGCAAGCCCTACAACTTTCCAAAAGAAACCAAACTGATAACATATTAAGCAGATCCTGCAGGTATCATAGCCATCACCCATACAACCCTTGTATACTCCCATCTATCCTCAAGGCAATAAGGGTTTATACTCCAGATGACCTGTGTTTCAGTTACAGTCATGATACCACACAGTCAGGTCAGGGAGAGCTAGCACTGAGTGGTAAAGGTTACTCTTCCCCTCCTGGGGGTAAATTGTCAGCTGAGGTTCTGTTATATAAGTGCTTCCTAAGGGATGACCCAATACTGTACTGCCATGCATTGGGTCTGAGGGTTGTGAGCATAGAAGAATGAGAGTGAGCACACTGGCCAGCCATCTACAGTCTGCAGAAGCTTATATTTTCAAACAGCTTAGTATGGTCAGGCTTAGAGCTGTGCGTGCAGGCAAGTAAGGGTAGGTGTCTTCTATGCATCAAAAAGGATCTTGTACACTTGATAAAGGATGAGAAGGTGCAAATGTGCTTGTGCATTTACTTAGTGTTTCATAACAATTCTTTTGTTTGTTACCTGAATGTTTCCTCCACTAGATTTGCTTATTCTACAGTCAGGTTTTACTTCAGAACCTCCTTGGTTTTGGATACAGTTAAAATTTCCTGAGGTATTTCATGTCAGAAAAGTCCTATATATTTGAATATCATTCTGAAGCTAAAATCTTCCTAATTGAGGTTTTACTGAAAAGTGCCACCCCCACATTTATATCTGTGGAAAACACCTAAGAGTCTGTACTACAGGAAGGGAGGTGAACTGAAGGGAGAAAAAAAAAACGAAGCAGTGAACTAGTCTCCCAGACACACTCCAAAAGTATTCCCAAAATGATCAAAGGAAGCAGTGGAATAATACAATCCTTTTATTAAGTGATAAAAACACTGATAAAATAACTGGTAAGTGCTTTTGTTTAATACAGTATTAAACTTCATCAGACACCACATTCTTTATATCACTTCCTTATATACTCAAATAATTCAAATTCATTGGATGAAAAATATGCAAGGCAAACAATGAACCCACCACCATAGCCTGCTTAAAAGGTACCACATACACAATAAAACCCAATGAATTGTATATGTGTATATGTGTGTGCTTTCCAACAGAAAAAGCTTAATAAAATAAAATACTGAATGAGCATTCATAAAACATGTGTGCAAAATATACAGACTGTGAAGTGGTAAAGTTTTTTTTTCTCTCCAATGCTTTTAACCTTAGCACTGGGGTAATGGAGCTACGCTCATTTATCCCCGGCCAACTGTCAGCCTGCAAACACATTTGCCATCTAAGTTCCTTAGATTCTATCAGTAGTCCCCATGGATTTTTGTCATTAATTCCAACCTGATCAATGACTAAAAATCTAAACCGATTCAGTAAATTGTCACAAACATGTTTAACTAAAGCATTATTTAAGTTATGTTTTCTTATAGCATAGTCATGTTCATAAATCCGTTGACTAAATTTCCTCTCCGTTTTACTTATGTAAAAGGCTGGGCATGAGTCACACGATGCTAAGTAAATCACTGCTTTTGAATTTCAGTTATATTTTCCATTTATATGGTATATAGAATTTCTTACCATAAAATTGTTTGTTACTTGTATTTTATGGCACCATGCACATTCCCTGCACTTAAACATACCATGCGTACTATGACTATTAATGAACTGTTTCTCCTTAAATATATCTTTAAAATTCATTCTCTTTCTGTAGGTAATAACAGGTCTTTCACCTATTTGTTTTCTAATGTTAGAATCATCTGTTAATATAGGCCAGTTCTTTTCAAATATAGACCTTAACTTTCTAAAGTCATCACTAAATGTAATAGTTAAAGCAGTTCAGTACCATATTTTTGCATGTCTGTAGTTGCACCAGTCTCTACCCATAGAGTAAACAACCTCTTCTACTGTTATGTCTGTAGAGTGACATTCATCTCCCAAAATGGGCTGGAAATGTCCGTTCATTCTTTTACTTGTGACTTCCTGAATCAAGTTATCAATTAATTCTACAGGATATGCTCTTTTAAGGAACATTGAGCGTAAAGTATGACACTCCTGGATGAAATCTTCGTATCTGGTGACCATTCGAGCTTCCCTAACTAACTGTCCCTTCACTACAGACCTTTTTTGATGCTGGGGATGTGAACTACTGTAGTGAAGGAAACAGAATAAGTCTCTTTCCTGTGAATTGTGGTGACATATCTCCCTTTCACTTCATCCTTACATAAGTGAACATCCAAATAATTAATAAAATTGAAGTTCACATTTGAAGTAAATTTAAAGAATGAAGTGGTGTTATTTATAGATTCCAGGAATTGCTTGAGCGTAGCCAGTGATCCCTTCCATTTAAGGCAAATATCATCCTGGAACCTATGGTATGTCCTAATGTAGTTTTTATAGGAGGACTGAAAAACAAAATGTTTTTCCCAATATGCTATGCCTACAGTGGCACTTTTCTGTAAATAGTACTTGTTGAATGTTATGTAATTATTACTAAGTATCAGCTCTAATAGCTCCAATATTAGGGTAATAGTATCATGGGGGGGTCCTAAGTTCTATAAGTATTCCATGAAATACTTATAGAACATATGACCCCTCATGATATTATTACCATGGCATTTGATAATCTGAGACTCATCTTCCCCACTAGGCTTTCAAATATTAAGTAAAACATTGTCTTCACTATAGTGCCTTTCTTAGGCAATGCAAACTGAAAGTACTTCAGACATAGCAAATCAAAACCAAGAAAATCTAAAGGTATTACTGCTCATTGCTAGGAGTCTAAACAAAAAAACTCCACTCCCTAGAAGCTCTCTTCACCCTAGAGAATGTTGATGTCTGTGCAGTCACTGAGACATGGTTTAAAGCTACGGAGAGCACACCAGCAGTGTGAGGTTATAAGGCTTTACACACATTTAGACCAGTTACTTCACAGGCAGGGACTAAAGGAAGAGGTGTCTCTGTTGACATCAAAAATAAATATACTTCAAGGCTGGTCAAACAGGACAATGCACTTCAGCTGCTCCATGTTCAAATCACCAGAGGCAAAATCAATACCACTTCCTTGCAAGCTACAGCTCCCCCCTCTATGAATCTGGAACCCATACCATGTGTTTAAACTTATTGGCAACACTAACCATCCAACCCAACACTGTATTCATGGGTGACTTTAACTGCCCCACTATTAAATGGGAATCCTATACAACACCAAACGTACATGCACAGAGATTCCTGGATTTTGTAAACACAAACACCCTGGACTAGATAGTCAATATTCTAACCAGGGCTGCAACCATACTGGATCTGGTCCACACTAATATGGGAGAGTGTTGCACAACCCCTGCTGTAATATCTTCCCTGGTAAGGTCAGACCACAAAATGGTCTCCTTTGAAGAAAAATTAAAACCTGGACCCCCAGCTAAACCTGGAATATTCACGAAATAAACTAAGGCTAATATCCTGCTATTAAGTGATAACCTGGCAAAATTCCAAGCCCCCATAAAACCTGAGAACACTGCTGCCTGTGCAGAACTGTTCACAGAAACCCTGTACAAGCATGTTAGTAGCCGCACAGAGGTAGCTGTACCCACCAGAAAGAAGTACAGAACTTACTCAAAAAACAAGCCACCCTGGTGGAATCACAAAATCAACAGACTGTATAACAGAAGGACGACAATCATAGCAAAACTTAGGAGGTGCAGCACCCAGCAGGATAAAAGCACTCTCATCAAACTAAACAAACAACTCAGAGGACAAATAAAGTCTACCAAAGCCAAATTTGAGGTAAGTTTGACCTCCCAGGCCAAGGACAACCGCAAAGCATTCTTTAGCTATGTCTGCAACCTCAAAGGCAATACACAACTGTGTGCAGAACTCATTGTAAATGGAGTCACCTATAATGAGCCAGAAGACACAGCAAACCTCTGGGCTGATAAATTCAGCTCCAGCTTTACCCCTCTCTTCACCTCAACCTTCCCTCAGTAAATACCATCAAATATAACCCCCCCCCCCACTATTACTTGGGAACAGGTCATTAATGCTCTCTCTAAGACCAAGAACACTGTATCAATGGACAAGATAATATCCCAGGATGCCTTCTAAATAGTATGAAACATGACCTATCAGGGCAGAATGCCCAGCTGCAGGAATCACTGTCCAAGCAATAATGATTGGTGAAATTAGGATTTGAGGACCTACTGACCCTGGCTTCATGCCTCATGAATAGAAAATGGCAACAGTCACCCCTCTGCACAAAGGTGGGCCATATGCAGACCCTGGAAACTACAAACCCATAAGTCTCACTAGTCTTATATGGAAAGCCATGGAAAGAATCATCATGGAGATGATCAAAAGAGATATAGTAAACCTCCAGACACTGGACCCAACCCAGTTTGGTTTTGTCAAGAGCAGATCATGCCTACTCAACCAGTTGGACTTCTTTGAGAAGGTAACAAAAGCAATGGATGAGGTAAAAATGGTTCACACTGCCAACTTTGACCTGGCCAAAACATCTGACACAATATCCCACTTGGGCATTGTTGACAAACTCAAGAGGTTAGGTACAAACTCATATGTCACCCGGTGGATAGCTAACTGGTTCACAGACAGGGCCCAGAAAGTTAGAAATGGGGATTACACCTCTACAAAGAGACCAGTCACAAGTGGAGTCCCTCAAGTATCACTCCTTGGACTGCTCCTTTTTGGCATTTACTTCTCAGAAGTCAAGGCCAATGTCAGTGATCTCACAGAAGAAATTTGCCAATGATGGCAAATTAGGAGCTGTCACGAAATCCCACACTGACACAAATGTTCTCAAGCAGGGGCTGACACAGACAAACAACTTGTGTCAGAGCCGTGGACTAAAACTAAATGCCAAGAAATGCATAATAGTATCCTTTGGGAAGTCATCCATCCCTGGTAACTATCATATTGACAACACAATCCTTAGAGTTGACCCAGTAGTCAGGGACTTAGGGATACATATAAATCTAGCCTTTGACCATCAATTGTTTACAGTGTTGAGGGAATCATTCTATGTCGTGCAACGTATAAACAAAGATATGGCATCTAAGTCCAAGGAAGTCATTGTTCCACTGCATTCGGCATTCATCAGACCTATCATTGAGTACAATGACCCTTTGATATGTACCTAACCAGGCATATCCAACAATTGGAATTTCCACAGATATCCTTCACTAGGAGAATATAGGGCATAAGTAAAATGTCCTATGCAGACTGCATCAAGGCCCTATCCCTGTATTCTGTCTCCTACAGGCTTTTGAGGAGAGATCTATGCCTGGCATACAGGGCATGGTCAGACCCCACTCTGATGGACCTCCTGCATTTCCACAAAACAAAAAGCACCAGACTTGCTGGTTCTAAAGACTTAAACATTGCCTGTGATATAACTAGGACCTGCTGGAGAGACAGGTATGTATCCCAGAGACTACCTTGTCTATGGAACAGGCTCCCCATCCATGTGAAAAAGAGTTCCTCCCTAACCCAATTCAAGTGCAACTTGCAAAATTGGATGGTGATCCAGAAATTCATCCCTGGATTGGCATCTGTATCTCTAATGGACACAGGCAACCTGTAAATGCTTCATCTCCCAGGTCCCTGCTTACACTTATCAAGGGTATCAGAACTTGTCAGAGATTTGGGATGCATGGCTAGGCTTAAAAAGGCCCTTGTGGTTGTTGGCTTAGTAAATACCTATGAACCTATTTTCAGTTGCCCAATCATGGCTGTGTGTTTTGCTATAAAGTGTACCTTTGAGAGCTGATTGATTTCGACACTCTTATTACATTACTATGAGCAATCATTAATACTCTTCATCTTAACTGACTTCTCTTGGCTTGACAGTATTGCTTAAAATCATCTTTTATAACTTGTAAGTCAGATTACTGCTGGTTTTATGAAATTAAATGTGTCAAATAACATAATATAATGGTGTCATTCCATTGAGATAAAATGTATTGTACACATGTCACAGAACACAGCACATCATTCCAGTCTGTCACAATGTCCTGAAGAGCTAAAGTTATTGGTTGCATCAATGGTAGGGTAAGTTTTGTGATGAAGCAAACTAGTGCATTTCAAAAGGTAATGGAGACTGTAGCTTTGTTTTGGTGAAAAATCCAGTAACTGTTGCAATAACTGAAAAATAAGTGGCTTAGTCATTATAGTGGTTTTTCTGATGCTGAATTATTAAGATTTGGCATTTTGTATTATTCTGTTGCTTGTTTCCAAATTGAATTTAGCATCTTTACTTTTTCATTTCATTAATTTTTATTTCATGTTTTTTAGCTCATTCCATTCTATTTATCAGTTGTTTTGATAATCAAGTTTCATCTGGTGCTCTGGTGGCAGTATTATTTGAGTTGTGTCATCATTAATCAGATTTCCATTAGTGGTACTTGGCTACAGACCTTTCTATGGAGTACTTGAGCAAATCGCCTAAACGAAGGATCAAAGTTAAACCACTACTGCCACTTCAACAAGCTCTGGAACCATACACGGTTGTAGGTTTTTTTTTGTTTTCCTCTAGTGTCTAGACCCCGACAAACAAGTAAAGTAATATAGACATACAAGAACATGACTTACTATTATGGCAGCAAATAATGATGACAGAAGCACCGAGTGATATCCACTGGCATTCATTATGACGACACATAGCCCTGACAGTAGCATCTGTCCAAAGTGGGTGTTTTACATATATGTGGGTCTATGTCAGAAGATCAAAAAGTTCAAAAGACTGAAAATAAAATATCTAAAGCTCAAAATATCAAAAATGGAATTTGCCCCTTCTCCACTGTTGTGCTATATCAGAATTGGTATATATATATAATTAGCAGGGCATGTGGAGGCAGCCCCCCACATGAGGAATGTAGGGGGACTTGCCCCATGAATTAAAATGTTTTCAGTATTTTCAGGCTTAGATATTTTGATTTTCAGTCTTTTGAACTTTTGATCTTCCGACATAGACCCATGTATACAGACAAACACACACACATATACGTATGCACAAATATATATTACACTGGTTAAGAGGACAGGCTCATCATCCACATAAAAAAAAAAAAACAAACAAAAAAACACAGACATACAAATATTTGCCCAGCTTACAGGGAACTCCAGCCAGAGGTGATGTGTAGAAAAGTTACCCAGACAAAGGGAGGTAATAAGAATGTAATCACCAAATGAAATGGTCTTCTGATTGACCATATGATATGGTGAGCACACATGTTATACTGGACTTCAAATAGCCTCTGCAACAATTAATGGATGAATCCCAAGAAATGAAAGTCAAACATTCCAAAATAATGGGATATGAAAGAGGCCAAAAGAAAAGACAAAGCAAACAAGACAGGGCCCTGAAGCACTGAGGTGTCTCAGAATGCCCAGCTGCAGGAATCACTGTCCAAGCAATAATGATTGGTGAAATTAGGATTTGAGGACCTACTGACCCTGGCACAAATAATGGAGATGCTGAAACAAGAAGTGGAATCACCAAATACCTGGTGGAGTGACCTTTTTACAGAAACATTTGCCAGAGGATATTAACTGTCTGATTACAAAAGGCAATGCAGATTTGTAACCCATTTGGAAAATTTTTTGCTTAGCCTCAGTAAGAGGCTACACACTCAGAATGGATTTAAACAACTGATCTGCCATCCTTAACTAATACAGATACTTAGATAAAACCAGAGCTGATTTTGTGCATTTATCTTATGAAGCGGTCTCTCTCTCTCTCTCTGAAGGATTCTGTTTCAAGATAGAAAATAGGAAGGGAATGGAGACAGATGACTGGTTTACCACCCTTAACTAATGCATACAGATAAAAACTAAGCTAATTTTAAACATATTGATTATGAAGCACTCTATTTCCCATAGATTATATTCCAAAAAAGAAAACAGGAAGGGGATGAATTTGTTTAATGACAATTTAGAAACCAGTTTCGTAAGAAATATGAGTTATTACCAAAGGACACTGATCATTGTGAAATGAAGAAACAGTCTTCCCTATAAATGAGAGCCTTCAGCTCATGGAATCTGAAGGGAGAGATGCTAAACAAACAAATAAGTGTTTTCCAAGAGGATAATTTCAGATTTGCTTAACCATCTAATTTCAAATTTGGATGAGCAAGATTGCCAGATATGAAGTTCAGTTCTCAGGGGGGTAATGGATTCTTCAAAGACAGATGAAGCAAAATATTTTAAGGTTATGAAATTGTCTGACCAGCCATGCGAGGTCATGCTTCTGATCTCTACAAGACTGTAATGCAGAGAGATGCCAGTACCTTGCACTCTGGTTAGGGAATAACTGAAATTCAAGTCAAAAATGTTTCTAAAGTAGGCCAGGGTTATCTGGAATATCAGTGAAGAAAATATAAGACATTTATTCATCCAGAGTTAACTGGAGCCGCTCAGAGTTTTGTGACTTTAGCCAGAGATCTGGAGTGCATCTGAACTGAAATCCAAGGTATCCACTGCAAACAACTGAAAAATAAATATATTAAAAGCATGTATTACAATTTGGTAACTATATTTATTTGAATTGCTGCTTCATTTTTGCTAATTGTGTCTGCATTTTTTCTGCACTTTGAAATTCTGTACTACTGCCTTATATAGCATAGACAGATTCAGACTTGCTGAATTTAGACTATTTGGTATCACTGTGCTCTAAAACCAGCCATATTACATTAAGAGGGCCTGCCTGTGCACTTATGGCAGAAGTGTGTAGCTCAGTTTCCATCTGAGTTGGGATTGCTAGAGAAAAGCTCATTTTGGGCTTTCCCATTGCTAATTTGTCTTATAACTGGTGTATTTTGCCTGTATTTATGCATCGCATTTGTGTGTAGCTGCACATTGCAAAACGGGGTTAGCACTGCCCTGTATAGATGCAAATGCCTGGAAACTTACATTTTCCCTAGACATCTGTCAGTAGAACACTCTCATGTCCTTTTTTGTTCAGCAGGCAACTCAACTGCACACTGAGCAGATCACCATAGCTCTTTACAGTAAACCGTCAACAGAATAAGCCCCTCTGTTATTCCTACATCATCAACTTATCTAATTTACCAACTCCCAGCAGTACTACAGTATAGACCTGCCATAATGGATGGTCACTTTCCCACCATTTCTCTGGCCAGCCTGATTGACTTGGGCATCCTGAGGCAATGTAGTAATTGCTTCATATATACTGACAATTCCTTAGTCCTGAAACAAATACTGTATGCGAGAGATGCAATTACACTATCAATTTGGAAGCAATCCTCTCACATAACAAAAACAAGACATCATACAGGTTTGTCAGCTCACACACTTCACCTCTCACACAAATTAAGGACTCAGCACATAAACTCACATACGCAGAGGTACTTACTAGAAGCCTACCAAAGTGTCAGAGACCTCCCACATATTGGTGTCTCACCAAATAAGCCCCTAAGGCAAAACACCTCAAAATCTAATGTTTTGGTCATAGGAAACTCCATAGTGAGACACACAGATGTCACTCTCACTAAGCTGGACAAAGAGAAGGTCGCAGTCAGCTACCTGTCGGGTGCCAGGATCCATAAGACCACGCATGCACTCAGGTCACTCAACAAGTACCATTATGACTCGGTCATAATCCATGTTGGGGTAATGACTTGAGATGTACCTCCCTGGACTATATAAAGAGAGACATCACTGAACTTTCAGATTATGTGTCCCAGGCAGGTAAGACCCTAGCCCTAAGCAGCATTCTACCATCACCCAGGATGATGTCACAATATAAACAAAAAATTATTGAATTCAACAATTGGCTTAGCTTCTGGTGTCATTCTAGGGGAATCCAATATTTGTCAGCCTGGGAAGACCTGGTCGATAGGCCACTCTGCTTTGCCAGAGATGGTCTGCACCTGTCTCCCCTAGGCTTTTGGATACTATCCAAGATGCTTGCCTCTCCCACAGTGCCTTTTTTAGGCAATAGCAAAACAACAAAATGTCTGACAGAGCAAAATCCACTCAAGAAAAACTCAAGGTTCTGCTGCTTATTGCTAGGAGCCTCAACACAAAACTGCACTCCCTGAAGGACACCTCACCTTGGAAGATGCTGATGTCTGTGCAGTCACTGAAACATGGTTCAAGGCTGCAGAGATCACTCCAACTGTGCAAGGCTACAATGCCTTCCACTTTCAGACCTCAAAATGAGCATGAAAGAACCAAAGGTGGAGGTGTATCCATCTTCACTAAAGTCAAGTACACCTCCTGATTGGTCAGACAGTATGTCTCTTGAACTACTTCATGCCCAATTAACTATAGGCAAAACACCTTACCATATCACTGCTAGCAGTAGGTCCCACTTCATGAACCAAGAAAAACACAATGCCTACCTGGACTTACTGGAGTCTCTCGCTATGCAGCCCAACACCTTGGTCATGGAAGATTTAAATTATCCCTCCATCGAATACGTAACATACATGATCTCAAGCATGCTCACCCAGAGGTTCCTGAACTTTGTTAATGCAGATGCTCTGGAACAGATAGTCTGCACTCCCACAAGGGGCTCTAATGTCCTTGACAGAGCACTCACCAACATGGGTGGTCACTGCACTTCCCCCTGTGTGATGCCGTCCTTTGTAAGGTCAGACCATAAATCAGTCTCATTTGAACTAACTACTGGACCCCACACCTCAGAGTAGCAGAAAAACTTAGGAACTTCTCCAAAGCAAATTATAGCCTACTAAGTGATGGTTTTAAAAGTATTATACCCACTGCAATCACAGGCAATAATGACTTCTATGCAGAAATTTACACAAATGCCCTGTATAATCATGTTAACAACTGTATAGACCTGGCTATATATAACTGGATTAAAACCAGGCCCACCAGAAAAAAAAAAGCCATCTTGGTGGGCATCTAGTATAAACAGATTGTATAATAAAAGGAAGAAACTGATGTCCATTAACAAGAAACAATTACCTCTGCAGGGGAAGAATTCCTTCCACATATTTAACAAGCAAATTAGAAGTCTTGTAACAGCATACCTAGCCAAGGACAATCATAAGGCATTCTTTCACTACATCTGAAATCTAAAACGGAGTGCCCAGCTATGTACTGAATTGTTAGGAGATGGTACCACTCACACTATAGCAGAGAAAATTGCTGACCTGATAGTTAACAGATTTGGTGCAAACTTCACCTCCTATCCCCACCAGCCATACCCCAGAGCATACCTGACACCACTTCTCTACATAGTATCTCTTGAAATCAAGTTATATCTGCACTCTCCAAGGGCAAAAACATGGCTTCAATGGGACCAGCTAACATCCCAGGTTGCTTACTAAGGAATATAAAACAGGACCTACTGCCATTCTCTTTAACCACAACCTGAGAACTGGCTTTGTACCAGCAGAATGGAGAACAGCAACAATAATCCCCTTGCATAAAGGGGGCCATCAACTGGCCCTGGAAACTATAGACCCAAAAGTCTAACCAGCCTCACCTGTCAGGCCATGGAAAGGATCATCATGAACCTTATCAACAAGGACATAGGTGACCTTCAAACTCTAGACCCAACCCAGTTTGGCTTTGTTAAGGGTAGATCATGCTTATTGAACCTGGTAGATGTCTTTGAGAAAGTCACCAAAGCCCTGGATGAAGGTAAGACAGTGCACACCACCTACTCTGACCTAGCCAAAGCCATTGACACAATAACCCCAACTCAGGTATCATTGAAAAACTCTCCCAGTTAGCTGTTAACCTTTACATCACTAGATGGGTAGCTAACTGGCTCACCAACAGAAGACATATTGTCAAAGTTGGTGAGCCCACCTCTATGAGTAGACCCCTTACTAGTGGCATACCACAAGGATTTGTACTGGGCCTGTTACTATTTGGAATCTATTTCTCAGAAGTCCAGGCTAAAGTAGATGGCATTTGGCTCAGTAAGTTCACTGATGAGTGTAAACTAGTTGCAATCACTGAGTCCTCCAATGATGTTAACATCTTACAGGAGGGGCTAACACAAACAAATCACTTGTGCCAGCATCATGGTCTAAAACTAAATGCAAAAAAGTGCACTACTGACCCTATTCAAGCACAACCTAGACAAATAGATGGGTGACCGCAAGTTCACCCCATGGGGGTGGCACCCATATCCCTCATGGACAGTGGTAGTTGGTGCTAATGTGTAAAGTGCCTCCATCTAGCCAAGGACAATTTGGGAAACCCAGGAATAACATGACTAGGCTTATAAAGGCTCTAGGGCCACTAGCCTAGTAACCGCCTATGAACTGATGAATATGAAAACCTCAGTTTAGCAGTGTAAATCTGCCAAATGGAAGTCTTTCTGGCAGTGTTGATTACTCAAGAGAATGCCACAAAGAAGTAGTCATGTAGTAATTGTGTATCTAAAGAAGCAGCCACTCCCTGACATAGAGATAGCCATCACCCCAGCAAAACAAGACTTTCCAGCTTCTCTGACTTCTGCTGGGACAGTGCTCTGTATTTCCTGGTACTAAGCTTGAAACCACATCATTCTTGGTCAGCAAAAGTTAATGTGGATGAGTTACAGTCTTTCTTTGCTGAATTTAACTAAAATATATGGAATCTCAGGGAAAGTTTTAAAGACATACAGGAAACGTTCCTGCCACTAAAAGGAGACTGCATTAGCAATCAATTAATGCTTGTGAGGTTGGTCCAAGCAGGATCAGGGAGGAACATCTTTTCCCATGTGGTGAGCAGATTAGTTTCAGGTGTAGTTCACTCCTGGGGACTCAGAACAGGTAGGCTTCCATTATTCTCAGCTTCAGATGAAGACTAGAACTGTAACTGAAGGTGGGCACACGTGCAGTCACCTCCTCTGGAATGTAAACAGCTGTAATAATGATGTTCCTGTCAATGGCCCATTGCTAAACCCACATTCCAGCACTGGAGAAGCAAGCACTGTTTGCCCTATTCCTTCACACATTACACCATGGCTTGATTGCTAAAGCGTCCTATTCCTTCACACATTACACCATGGCTTGATTGCTAAAGCGTCCTATTCCCTCACACATTACACCATGGCTTGATTGCTAAAGCGTCCTATTCCCTCACACATTACACCATGGCTTGATTGCTAAAGCGTCCTATTCCCTCACACATTACACCATGGCTTGATTGCTAAAGCGTCCTATTCCCTCACACATTACACCATGGCTTGATTGCTAAAGCGTCCTATTCCCTCACACATTCCACCATGGCTTGATTGCTAAAGCGTCCTATTCCCTCACACATTACACCATGGCTTGATTGCTAAAGCGTCCTATTCCCTCACACATTACACCATGGCTTGATTGCTAAAGTGTCCTATTCCCTCACATATTACACCATGGCTTGATTGCTAAAGCGTCCTATTCCTTCACACATTACACCATGGCTTGATTGCTAAAGCGTCCTATTCCCTCACACATTACACCATGGCTTAATTGCTAAAGCGTCCTATTCCCTCACACATTACACCATGGCTTGATTGCTAAAGCGTCCTATTCCCTCACACATTACACCATGGCTTGATTGCTAAAGCGTCCTTTTCCCTCACACATTACACCATGGCTTGATTGCTAAAGCGTCCTATTCCCTCACACATTACACCATGGCTTGATTGCTAAAGCATCCTATTCCCTCACACATTACACCATGGCTTGATTGCTAAAGCGTCCTATTCCCTCACACATTACACCATGGCTTGATTGCTAAAGCGTCCTATTCCCTCACACATTACACCATGGCTTGATTGCTAAAGCGTCCTATTCCCTCACACATTACACCATGGCTTGATTGCTAAAGCATCCTATTCCCTCACACATTACACCATGGCTTGATTGCTAAAGCATCCTATTCCCTCACACATTACACCATGGCTTGATTGCTAAAGCGTCCTATTCCCTCACACATTACACCATGGCTTGATTGCTAAAGCACTCTGGTTAGTACTGCTTTTCCAGAGCTATGAAACTGAAAAACATTTACCTTTAGCACCACATTTAATGTGTGCTTTGAAGGGGGTCCCATTCCCATCCCACTAATAACGTTGCAAGAAGGGAAAAATACAAGACTAGTTAGAAGCATCCAGTATTCTTGAGTTAAGTCGGGAGTCTGATAATAGTAGGAGGTGTATGAGGATACAGCTAATGTGTTACTTCACTGTCTATGACAGCATTCTCATTCACTGATGTCTGAACAAAAAATGTTAACATAATGGCTGACAAAAAACCCAAGAGATGGAGTGGGGGTCTGCATCAGTAGCTTCTGCTCCAGGTTGCTGAACCTACAACTTCATTGTCCATTTCTGAAGGCAGAAATGATCAACACAAGAGTGTTGGCCCTGCACCAATAAAACAATCTTCTAAACTAGGACCTGAGGGGAATACTCCTAATTTATGATTAATTCAGGCTATTACCAAAAGAAGGGTCACTTCCAAGGAGTGCCTCACTAAAATCACCAAAAATAAGAGAATGCAACAAAATTTGATATCCTGTAATGCTCCACCGCACTGGCCAAAACACTAAAAATAAATGGGGTGCAGATGAGAGACCAAACAGGAACACTATGTAATGGAAATTAAGTCCATCCAGACTGAACTGATGGAATTTCCTGTGTAGACACCAGACAAGGATGTGACAAAAGACAATGCATCATGTCAGGTGACAATATTCAGGTTTCTTACTGCATCAACACAAAAAAGAGAGCCACCATCCAAAACTTGTCATACTGGATTTGCAGGTCCATGCTGCTGATTTCCAAGATAAAGCAGAAGCTTTCAGTCCCTTTCAGAATAGAAAAAAGGCAAGGTCAGAACTCTCTGTGTCTCCAAGGGAGGAACATGGTTTATAGTAATTTTGCAGAACAACCTTTAGGATATTACAATGGCTTTACTGATGAGGCCTGTTCCCATACTGGAGTACTTTTTAAGGGAGGAACTAGCAGTTTTAAGTCATGATTATTTGGTACTACCACTAGAATCCTAACATCACTGATAATGGCTCTACCAGCTGGGATTAACTTGGAGAAGTGGGTAGCCATGGGTGGACCGTTGAGCTCATCCAGACTGGCCTGGCAGAGCTGGTGGACTTGCCCTCTGAAAGAGTGGAACCATAAGGTAAAAATGTCAGATGCTTGGTGGATCTCCTCATCCTTCATGGTGAAGTCATCTTGTCATGGTACTAGGAAGGTCTGGAAGCAGAGAATGAAGCTGCTGGGCATCTCAGAAGTCCTCCACAGTGGCTAAGGCTCCTTTCATCATTTGTGGGTATTTGAAAAGGCGCCATGAAACCTGCTCAAAGAAGAAATTACTCCAGAAAGGTGCACACAGATTGATCTGCATCAGTTCACTTGTAAAAAAGGTGAACCTGATGCATGCACAAACCTGACCCTGCAGTTCTAGCCATAAAGCCAGTGCAACTGAAGTTACAGCAGGCTGCATAAAAGCTTAGCCTTGTAAGGATCTGTTCCACAGCTTCAGTGTTCTGGCATCAATATATTCTGACAGCATTTACAGTGCCTTGTCCACAAGACAGAACTGGAACTAGGATGTGTGAAATAGGCCGCTATGGTACCTATGTTCCACACTAAACATAAGATGCCAATTTAGTCCACAGGAGGTTTGTTAGAGTTTATATGCTTTTTATGAGCAGATGAATCCAAATAGCAAACCTGCCACTGCAATAATGTCATACTTTGCATAGCTTTCATGGCAAAATGACTCAGGATTCAACATCTTTTGTATTCCTATACTATTTCACCCAGACATAGTGAACTGCCTATACAGAGAAGGCAGCTATAAGGAGGAGATGTCTTGTTGTTTTTGTCTGTTTCTCTCACAAGGCCTTAGAATCTTTATAATGCCTTTCCTGGTGGAGACTGATGGAATGGGAGGCACATCCATATCTCTCGAAATAGCACAAAAGGTCTGAGCACATACAATGCATGAGAAAATCAGCAAACATCAGACAGAGTGGTCTAAGAGAACTGGAAGCACATGACAAGTAAGGTGTCTGAACTTAGTTGGCCTGTGCAGGGCATAGTGCAGTTGTGAAAACATGCTCCCCAATGGTGGGGGCCTACAATTATAAGTACAGATCCTAAAAGACATCCAACAGTGAGCACACTGATAATATCTGGGCTGGGAGGAACAACAGGACTCATGTCATCTCTAGGTGGTGAGACTTCCAGTAAAATGACAGAGAATTTGACTCAGAGAAGAATCAATGTTTAGTCAGTTATACTTCACTGGGTAACCCAAGACACTGCTCCTCATGAACTGGCTAAGCACTGTCAACTGCTGGACAGATGGGATAGCCGGTTTTGACACCAAAGGTGGTTGTCAATGAATCAAGTCTATTCCTCTAATTTCCAGACAATGACGTGGCTGAGTTTGATCCCACATTAAACGGGACCCTTTTAGATGAACGAAAACGCAATCTGTCGAACGGCTGAAAAGTCGAATATTCCGGACCTCGAGATCGGTTTTGTGAGATTGCAGTACAGTGAAGATTGGAAAATTTGCCCTTTCCTCACTGTAGTGCGATCTCAGAGTTGGTATATATAATTAGTGGGGGGTTTGGGGGGCACAGCCCTCCATAAATATGATTTTGAGGTCCAGAATATTCGACTTTTTAGCCGTTTGACAGATTGCCTTTTCGTTGTTATAATAGGGACCCCATTAATCAAGCAGGAGCCTATAAGGAGTTGGAAAACATCTGTGAAGGCTTTCACTGATGCTTGGACTCCTTATCCCCACCCTTTTCCTGTCTATCCAGCAATGACCTATAAATCATACACGGGATCTCTTGCCAATCTTTGCACTCATCACCTTCCACAAGCACCAACTTCTAGGCAATGATGAAGGCTTTAAGCTTCTCAAATCTCCTCCTGCAGACTAGATTGAAGTAATGACATTTTTTTAGTATTAGATGTTACTTCCCCTACAATGTAAAATATAATAATGTAGAACCTAGCTTATGATGTAATGATGAGAGTAACACTACAGCTTAGACAGTAAACATGGGAAGTTTTTATTGGTATACATTATGATAAAGATCTAATGTGCATGACAGGTGAACTATGGAGAGTAGGGATTCATGGTACCCTCTTAGCTCAGCATCTAATGCTACAACATGCACAGTGAGGAAGAATGCATATCCCTTAACATAGAATCTAAAGACTTTTTCATTGGGGATATGAAATCCTAACAGTTTTTCACAGCAACATGCATTCAAAGCTGGATTCTATTGTTCCATATGACATTAATAAAATTATCTGCAATTATTGCAGCGTGTTTTGTTTTTTTCTGCTGAAGAACTATGTTAAGATATTTAGTTTTGTTCCTGTAGCTTTTATGCACCACTTGTATAACAGAAGATATATGAATCAGAATATTGCTCATGCATTTCCATTTATTCATATGGTCAATTCAGTTTCATTAATATGTTAATTTCCTTGAAACAGATATACGAGAACACTCCAGCTATACATATGCTCCGAGCTACAAAAAACAAATCAATTGTCAGCAACATAAAAACTGTCTGATTTATCTTTTGCACTAAACACACTTAAAAATACTCTAAATACTAATATGTATGCATCATAATGTATGTAAGTATGCTTTTATGTATGAAAGCTGGTCAAAGTGGAAAGTACTCCAGAAAGGGACAAGCAGATTGGTCTGTGTCAGTTCACCCTTATAAAATGGCTAACTGCTGTATAATCCACTAAAATGGTAACAGTTCCAATTATATCACTTCTCCTCTCACTTAGAATGGCCACTTCCTTTCCAACTTTTCTTGTATTTGTAAGTACCTCCAGTATGAAAAGAGAGTCTTGCACTTTCTGTTTGGTTTAATGATTTTTAAAATGGCCCCTCCCGCCTCTACAGGTTCTAGAGTTGAAATCCCTCAAGTGTCAGTTTCCTGAAGCAGAGGATGCAGAGGAAGACAGTGATGATTGTTGTTTTCTATAGGAAATCATTGCCAGTGTGATATCCAAGCGTGCAACAGCAGGACTTTACTTCTTTTAGATGATTTGGTACTTCTTTGAGTTGGTGCAACTATCGATTTTGTGAACGTGTTTGTGTGTGTATTATATCAATATTTTTAGATTGTGGGTATTGCCCCTACAAAGCCCAAAGCCCTTCATTAAATTATAAGACTTTATTGATATACAAGTGAGAACATTATGAAGTTTCTGTTGCATTATCCGTTTATTGTGCATGAGATGTTTCCATTACTATTACAGAAGACAAGATGGTAAAACATTTCTAATTGAAAGCAAGAATATAGTGCATTTTACTCTGTCATAATCTCAGCCTACTTTGTAATGTATTTACACGTTTACATGATAAATCATAATCTCAACCTACTTTGTGATGTATTTACACATTTACATTATAAGTCATAATCTCAACCTACTTTGTGATGTATTTACACATTTATATTATACATCATAATCTCAGCCTACTTTGTGATGTATTTACACACATTTACATTATAAGATACATCAGAAATGGCTGGTCATGCTTGTTCATAACAGCAAAAGAGTGCCTTGTGTTCATTTCTTGTTACCAGACCAGATGAAATTATGATGCTGTATCTCTTCCAAGGAAATAAAATGTAAATGTCTATTATGGATATTTCCTCCTTTGAGTATGTAATAGCACCCTGTCTAAACAGACATTGCATCTGGACTGCTTTGTTGACATGTTCCTTAGGTATCCAAATTATTCAAAGATCTGTTAAACACATTGGAAACGCATTCTATGTCAGCCTAACTTACAATTGCAGTTAGGAAAAAATATACAAAATCACATGAAAATAATAAAATATTTAACATAATATTATGGGGTAGGAGATGCTTGCCTCACTGTAAAAAATACATTTTCTTTACCCATCACTGTTTTGGGTATTCATTTTCTATGATTCTGATATTCCAAGTTTTGCCCATTTTGTAGCTGGGTGATCCATAGTAGAACCTTTTAAAACTCATTCTTGAATACCTTTGACATATTGGTCAAGGAGAGCAGTAATAATACTTGCCCACATATTGTCCACAAAATAACATCTGTTTCACTGATCCCCATGTCCTCTATAAATAATATTTCTCCCTTGTTTTCCTCAGCTTGTCCAGTATCCTTACTGTGTCATCTCCATCCATTTTGCATATATAGAGTGAATATATGACTGATCATTGAAAGAACAAACCATTAACACAAAAATTCTATGAAAAATTCTATCCAGCACACAAACAACTGAAAACATTATTTAATTATTTATTTATTTGACATTTGTTTACTGGGATTGTCTGACTAGGTCAGCAGAACCCATTTTCATGGGAAGCCTGGGGAGAAACGCCTCACATACAGTTGCAAATAGAAAATCTGCAGCATATACTACACATACAGACATTTAAAACATTACACATACAGACATTTAAAACATTTCACATACAGACATTTAAAATATTAAAATAACAATCAATGGCATTATAGACCATTAAGATAAAGATAGAGTGAATTTATGACTGATCATTGAAAGAACAAAATATTAACACAAAAATTCTATGAAAAATTCTATCCAACACACAAACAACTGAAAACATTATTTATTTATTTATTTATTTAACATTTGTTTACTGGGATTGTCTGACTGGGTCAGCAGAACCCATTTTCATGGGAAGCCTGGGGAGAAACACCTCACATGCAGTTGTAAATAGAAAATCTGCAGCATATACTACACATACAGACATTTAAAACATTACACATACAGACATTTAAAACATTTCACATACAGACATTTAAAATATTAAAATAACAATCAATGGAATTATAGATCATTAAGATAAACTTCGAATAGGATCATGTGAAATTACTTGACAAGATAACAAGGGTCATGTCAAGTGCCAGTCAATCATTGTACATTACGCTTTTTGGAGTTCAAGTTAAACAGATACGATTACAGGTTAACAGCATGGAGTGGGTGAGGGTTAGAATAACCTCCTCATTGTGGTGGAGTAGAACAACATGGTACATAGGATGTGAGAGGCATAACACTCTACAACTTCCATGATGCAAGCATCGGTTAAAATGAGGGGGATAATAGTATTGCACTTTAAGGCATCACATAGAAGATTTCTTAGTTCTCAACATTACATACTCATGAAACCTTCATTATTCACCATTACAGTCTGCTACTTACTGCTAACTTGCAAGAAACTTCTTCAAGATCTATAAAACAGTGTTTCATTGACATCTACTTCAGATTTTAACTATACAATGCACCACTGCATAAGTCAACATTCAATTAGGAAACGTTAACGTATTTCGGGAGTTCACTCCCTCATCTCTGTTATTAATTCCAAATCTGTACCACTGTAAGCAATGTTATACCTTCATAAAAGAGCTATACTTGACAAAACAACAGTCAAGTACAGCTTATCTCCATGAAACTGCATGTGCACTTTAAAAATTAATTTGACGTAATGTATTTTTATGATCTGCATGATGAATTCATTTCGATCTATCAAACGTGGTTTTATTGACACACACAAATCTATCACAGAAACCATCTTTACTGAACAATGAAACTTTTTTTGCAGGGGGGCAAGCCCCCCTGTATCCCCATGTGGGGGGACATCCCCTGCATCCCTTGGAATTATATATACCAACTCTGAGGTCACACAACAGGAGAGAAAAAGGCAATTTCCACTTATGTCAGAGGCAGTTTTGGTTTCTTTACATTCGCTGCAATGGCCTTTGACAGACTGACATGCTCCTCTGTAGGACTAATCTTTAAACACTGTACCTGTGCCTCTCTATATTCAATAAAATATTATGACTGATTCTTGCTTTTCCTTTTTTGACAGGAACATTTTTTGCAGTTACCTAAAATGTTTATGATGCATATTTTGTTTCACTGTTCTCATCTTGCTCAGTACCATTATCCTCCATCAGAAAACAACATTATACTTCTTCAAATGTTTGTGAATTGGTCACTTCTGCTGTATTAATTAACCATACATTTGCTAACTACATTACATTCATGTGAAAGTAAAAGCACCTATTACAGTATGAAGAATACACATTATTTGAATGTAGAAAATTGAGTATTTGAAGCGGTGTATTACTGGATTCATCAGACAGATAATAAATTATGTCAATAGTGCTTAGAAATTCAAAGAAATAGAGATGAGGGAATGAACTAGATAGGGTGGAAATGTTAATATTGTAGTTAACTGGCAGGGTGCAAAGCAAGTTCAGAGACAATTACATAAAAGCTATCATAAAGTTTATATTAGAAGTAAAGATGTCTGGGTGAGCAATGTCACAAAGTAAATTATATAGCTGGCAGATGCTAGTAAAATGATTCAGTTATGGGTGTAGACTGGTTGTGAGTGTGATGCCCATGTCCTAGCCCAGCAATCAAGGGGCCTCAATCCTCACCACTAACACCAGTGAGGGGCATCTCATATAGGAGGAAAGCATAACCAATACACACAGTAAAGTGCAATTTCCCTTAAGAGCACACAGAGATCACAGTCAGTCCGGGGATGGTCGCTCCCTTGCTCTCCAGGTCCCCTATAAGACTCCCCACTGGCACAGCTATAGGGTCCAGATCTCAGCCTAGTGGGCAAGCTAAAACCTCCATCACCCTCTCTTTCCAATCAGTGCTTTGTGTCCCTGCCCAAGTAGCTAACACACACACACTTTGAGAAGAGTTTATACAACCACACAGACACTCATGGGGAAGCCTGGCACAGGTTTTACAGCTGAGCTCCTTTTTCCAAGACTATACGGTAGTACAACTTGCCACCACCCACTAATATTTATCAGCTACTCAAAGGTCCTTAAAAGGGTGTCCAATTATTACTGTGCAATATTATTAGCCAACTGGTAGTATAACTAAACAGTCAAGGCTTATTAGAGTGACTTGGTACAGTAATCACTATAAATATGTAATGTACTCTAGAACTTAAATTATCTCTACACAAAGCAGCCACAGTTGAAAGGTTTAAATATATTTAATAATAAATACTAAAAACACAAGACAATACTTTTTACTGCACAGTGCTAGTCAAGAGTTCAGAGATCACAGAGAAATACTTAAAATAATTCAGTAGTACAGTTCTGACATCACAGAAAAACACAGTCTAATCTTTCTAGTTTCTAGCTATTTCTAAGAAAAAACACAAATCTAAGATAAAATTACTTATAGAAACAGGCAGAGTGCTAATGAGCTGGATGGTCAGACAAAAATGCTTAAAGCTCAAATCCACAAATACTACTGAAAGTCAGCAATCACGAACAAACAACACAAGAGAAGCCAGTGCCATGCCAGTGAGGCATTTATTGCGATCTGGTACCTCGGCTTTTCGCCTTCAAAGGATCACAAATTTATGGTGCTGTTGACTCTTATTTATACAAATCTTTTATCAGTTAATCAGCACCAATTATTCAATCAACTTTTTCTGAACAATTTAAAGTGCTCTACCATTATTTTATTTTATTGCACATATCTTCAGCATTAAAAGCAGAATATTGATAATCAAAACTTCACATTGTTATTATTAAATTAATAAATTTCATATAACATCATTCTATCATTTAATATATAACCATATATATGTGAAAGAGAATAAATTCAAATAATAAATTCAAATAACTTTGAATGATAAATGAAAAGAATCAATACAAAACTATAAATAACATATCTTATATCTACTGGACATAGAGAATAACTAGCAAAAATAAATTATTGTTTGATTATATACACAAATGTATATATGATCATTTATAAGTATAAAAATAAGACAAATTAGCCTCTATGATAGTTCATGTATTATCAGCTGCATAGTTAATCTATAATGACTGTATGGAAAACACTATGTGTGTATGTATAAGTATGTGAAAAATTGATATTAAATACTTAACTCTAAATTAAGTCCATGTGGTTTCAATGTATTACATTTAAGAATCATCCTAGTCTCTAGTTCAAGTAATTTTTGAACAATTGATCCCCCATTTTCATAATTAAAGGGTTGGCCTAACACACAAAAATTTAAACTACTAGCATCACTTTTATGTTTTTCCAAAAAGTGTTTGGCCACTGGGCTATAATCATTCTTGTTCCTAATGTCTTTAATATGTTCCAAAACTCGAACACGAACCATCCTTTTAGTCTGACCTATATACCATAAGTTGGGACAAGAGCAACCCAACAAGTATACCACTCCCGTAGATTTACAGTTGATGAAATGTCTAGCTTTGAAAGACATACCATTAATGTTGATTACATTTTTGACCCTGCTACATACACTACACTGTCCACAAGAAAAGGTACCTACAGTACTCTGATTAATTCTCACATTATTTTGGCCACAAAAATTGTAATTTAATAATTCCTTTAAGTTTTTTCCTCTTTTGTATGAAAAAGTTAAATGTTTGGGAAAATTGAACCAATATTTTCATCCTCACAAATCAGATACCAATATTTTCTTATAATATTACTTATTTCTAAGGATAGAGGAGAATATCTAGTAACAAAAAATAAATTAGACTCACTGGACTTTATATTGTCTGTATTTCTTCCCCTAAATATAATATTACTTCTTGTTTCTCTGATGGATGAACTTCGTCTCTTCTGTCTAAAGTGGCCTAGATCTCCAAAATCTGAGTGGTCTGTAATTCCTAAAACCTTATTTTTAGAAATTAACAAATGGTCACTTCTATAGCCTCTCTTAAATAATCTAGATTCGACCTTATTTAATTCAATATGTCTATCATTAATATTACTTGTATGATTGAAAATCCTTTGAAATTCACCAAAGGGAAGAGACCAAATCAGATGTTCCGGATGCATACTTTCTGCATGTAGAAACATGTTAACCGAGGTTTCTTTCCTATAAGGTCTATAACCTATTTTATCATCTTCATGGAACAAAGTTATATTAAGGAAATTAATCCTATCTCTATCCATTTCATGAGAAAATTTTAGACCATGATAATTATTGTTTAATTCCTCAAAAAATTCTAGAAATTCAAAAGTCTCGCCACTACATATTAATATAAGATCATCAATGAACCGTTTGTAAAATATTACATTCTTTTGATAAAAGGGAGTTGAATAGATGTATAATTTTTCAAAGTAGTCCATATACAGTATGGCATATGAGGGTGCAAAGGCAGCCCCCATAGCCGTCCCTTTGATCTGGAGAAAAAAGTCCTTGTTAAAGCAGAAATAATTATGGGAGAGACAAAATTCTAACAATAGTATCAAAAAGGAAGTTCTAGGGCCATCTCCCAACATCTTTTGAACAGCTTCAAGTCCCCACCTTCTCTTGATATTAGTATATAATGCCTTCACATCTATAGTTACCCAATAATAGCTATTTTCCCATTTAATTTCACTAATTTTATCTATTAGGTCTTGAGTATTAGAGATGTGAGCTGAAATTCTAGGCAAGTAGCTTTTTAAATGGAAGTCCAAAAAGATGTTAACTTTACTCAAAAAGGATTCTTTGCCTGAGACTATAGGTCTCCCTGGTGGCTTTGTTAAATTTTTATGCACTTTAGGTAGTGCATAGAAGGTTGGTGTCATTGGTTTTTTAACATATAATTTTCCTACATCATTTTGATTAAGGAAACCAAGACGCTCCCCTCTTTCCAAAAGATTTAACAATTCACTGTTAAATTCAACAATTGGGTCATTACTTAAGCACATATATTCATCTTGATTTTTTAACAGATCAAAAACCATTTCACAATAATCATTTTTATTCAAAATAACCCAGTTGCCACCCTTATCTGCACATTTGAAAATAAACTCTGTTTTAATTTTTTTCAAATATTTTAGTGCCATCCATTCTTCTTTATTTAAATTATAATACTTCGTCACATTTTTTAGACTCTCCATTAGTACTGTAATCTCCTTGAATACTACTCTAAAAAAGGTAGAAATTGCTGGCACTTTAATATCAGGTGTAAAAGTGCTCTCTGATGCTATAGATGGAACAGTGAGTTTACCATAGCCCGTGACAAACATTTCACCAACCTCAATATTATTAAATATATCTTCACAAATTAAATCAACATCAACATTTTCATAATCATAAACTGATAAATTTAATAATTCATTATCAACACTTTCAATGGTGGTATCATGAACATTAGTGTCACACATTTCATCATTTTCATTGGTACTGTTGTCATTATAGAAAAAAACTTTCAAA
Organism: Protopterus annectens; assembly: GCF_019279795.1. Lineage (NCBI taxonomy): Eukaryota > Metazoa > Chordata > Ceratodontiformes > Protopteridae > Protopterus > Protopterus annectens. The sequence continues at coordinate 433,530,619 of NC_056747.1, read as the reverse complement.
TACAATTTTCTTATGAATTTCTTAAGGTCAAAATAAATGTCACTTAGTGAGGAGAAAAACGTTGGTACAAACTTACTCCCCTTCAGTAATACTGATTTGATAGCTTGGTTAACAACTAAATTAGACAAGTTAACCACACATAAACTATCATCATTAAAACTACTTACTGGCTCATTCCTTAAATCGATTTCTGCCCTTCCTTCCATTTCTCCCTCGACCAGATTTATTGGTCTGAAAGGAAGTAACGGCAGCAGTAACATTAGAGGACGAGCCATTCATATTCTCAAATTCACCTTGTCCATTGGTAGAAGTAGAAAAAGTCACATTTCTAACATGATTCTTTTCCCGTTCCCCTGAAGACGCTGAAACACTGCGCTGTGTCCGTTGATTTCGCGGGCTTTTTCGAACCTTGGATCTGCTCCGTGAAGTGTCGCGTTGCCATGAGAATAGGACTCCGCTCTCATAATCCTTCATATCGCGTATCAGTTTATTTCTTTTACGTGACAAAATCTCCGTTTCCAGTTTACTGATTTTGTCAGTGATTTTTGTAAACTGCATTTTGAAACAGGACTCCCCCACCACCTCATCCTGTAAATGCAGAATTTCCTTTTTAAGCTTCTCATGCGATCTCTGGTTCCGCTTAATTAATATGCGGAGCCACTTGTTAGTACATTCAAGAGATGCCATCTTCCATTCGTTAAACAGATCCTGTTCCTCATCCGTAAACTCAGCAGCGGGCAATTTTTCAATGCGCAGACCTCTAGGAGTTAGATTTAGGTCTACATATTTTTCCAAAAGGCAGGTATCTAGGAACAAGGCTATTTCCTTGTTCATTAGCCTCTCCAATGTACAAAAACGATCATCAGTCTGCTTATTAGTGCCCATGTTCCAAACATCAAAATTGGAGCTACAAAACTTTCTTTCTCTTTCACTTACTATATCTGCAAAGCAAGAAGCACCCGCTGGATTAATAGCTCCACTCGGCAGCATTATAACCGGCAAAGCAAATACTGGCCAAAAAAAACAAAGTCAAATCCACAAATACTACTGAAAGTCAGCAATCACGAACAAACAACACAAGAGAAGCCAGTGCCATGCCAGTGAGACGTTTATTGCGATCTGGTACCTCGGCTTTTCGCCTTCAAAGGATCACAAATTTATGGTGCTGTTGACTCTTATTTATACAAATCTTTTATCAGTTAATCAGCACCAATTATTCAATCAACTTTTTCTGAACAATTTAAAGTGCTCTACCATTATTGTATTTTATTGCACATATCTTCAGCATTAAAAGCAGAATATTGATAATCAAAACTTCACATTGTTATTATTAAATTAATAAATTTCATATAACATCATTCTATCATTTAATATATAACCATATATATGTGAAAGAGAATAAATTCAAATAATAAATTCAAATAATAAAACAGTCAAGGCTTAGAGTGACTTGGTACAGTTTTGTTTGTGTCTTTCGGCTTTTCCCAGTTAGTGGTCGCCACAGCGGAACTCCGGTCCGCTAATGATTGGCAGTAGATTTTTACATGCTGAGTTGCCAGCCCTGATGCACAACCTTCAACGAAGGTATGCCCACTCACGCATGTCTCCACACAGAAGATGGTCTAGCTGAGAATCGAAGAGGACAACGTCTTACTGTGAGGTGACAACGCTACCGCAGCACCACCACCTCAGAGTGACTTGGTACAGTAATCACTATGAATATGCAATGTACTCTAGAGCTTAAATTATCTCTACACAAAACAGTCACAGTTGAAATGTTTAAAACTATTTAATAATAAATACTAAAAACACAAGACAATACTTCTTACTACACAGTGCTAGTCAAGAGTTCAGAGATCACAGAGAAATACTTAAAATAATTCAGTAGTGCAGTTCTGACATCACAGAAAAAAACACTTAGTCTAATCTTTCTAGTTTCTAGCTATTTCTAAGAGAAAACACAAATCTAAGATAAACTTACTTATAGAAACAGGCAGAGTGCTAATGAGCTGGATGGTCAAGGCAAAAATGCTTAAAGCTCTCTGATTTTCTGTTTTTAAAATCACATTCCTGGTTCCCATTACATCATTCTTCACACTTCCCTAGGTTCCAAGGCTAACAGAAACTACATTTACATTCTTAACATCTCCTTGTGTTATATTGCAGCTGGTCAGGAAGCAGAGCAATAAAAATACATTTGCATGTTTAAATCTAGCAACCTAGCAATTGGTTATAACAACAGAGAGAATGTCTTCATCTAGGCGGGCTGGAGACAACTTTAGATCAAAGGGTCATAACATGCTTTCACTTGGTCAGTAGAGAGCGCTGTTGTCACATTTTCTGCAGTTCCACATCTAACAGCAGTTTTTCCATTTAAGACAGCAAGCCTGTGCCTTACATTAATATTTACAAATTATAGAATTATCTATAAAATTCTATCTGGCTAGGCTGGCAGCCTTCATAGAGGGGTACAGGATTCTGAATGAAGAGAAATGGTTTAATGATATGGCAAGCTGTAAGCCAACAGTGATCCATGAGTATTCATTGTCTTTGCATGCTAACACCATGGCTTAGCTTAACAACTTAAAAAACAAACAAAAAAAAAAACTATATATATGTGTGTGTGTGTGTGTGTGTGTGTGTGTGTGTGTGTGTGTGTGTGTGTGTGTGTGGATTCACTTCATAATCTTGAAATACTGAAATATCAAATTTCAGTATCTCGAGTCCATGAAGTCGAAAATCCAAATAACCAAAACAGCAAAACCTAAACTCCTGAAATAACAAAACCACAAAAAGACACAGCACACACTACACAACACATACAAACACACACACCTCCCGACCCTGTACAAAAAGCAATAAAACACACATGCACACAACTAAACAAACACACACACCTACCCTTACTATATGCAGGGGGGCAAGCCTCCCTGTGCCCCCCACAACCCCCTACTAATATATACTAACTCTGAGGTTGCACTACACTCCATAACACAAACAACCCAGCACCATATATTCCACCCCCCCCGCACAAACACACATCACTGACAGACAAACACCACCACTCCCAACACTAACATACTCACACTCTCACCTACCTACCTTAACCCACACATAAAACGTCCCAACACACTCACACAATCCCTCCCCAAAACTCTAAAATAAACAACACTCACGTAGTGCGCTATCCGTACCTTGGGTTTAACATTGTCAGATTCGACATTTCCGGGTTTGTGATTTCCGTCCGCTCGAGATTCTGAAATTCGATAATACAGGATTTCGAGCTTATAAAGCGTTTATATATATATATATATATATATATATATATATATAGATAGATAGATAGATATGTATATCTCTATCTCCATATCAATATAGATACAGCTATAGATATATAACCTAATATTTAAACCTCTTTGCTTAAGAACAGGTTTTAATGGCACTACATCATTAACTTAAAGATATATAATTGTAGGTGTGATGTTATATTAAAGTTATATATGCATTTATAACTTTTTTATAAATGCATAAATCTGTATGTCTTTAATTTTGCACTAGCTTTAAAATATGGGTCATGTAACTAATGAGATGTTATTTAGATGGCAGTAAAGACTGTGGCTTTTATACTCAACCTGAAGAAGTTTTTGTGAAAACACATTTGTCTGATTGTATTTCATAATAAATGCATGTAAACATGCTCAGTGTGGTGCACAGGGTTTGATTTTTAATTACTAATCTGACAATGCTGTGGAACCATGACTTGGATCTTGAGGGAGAGGTACTGCTAGATGTAGATGAATGCTGGCCTGGCCTACATGAAATCTGTTGTGATTGTTCCCCTGACTAATTACAGTACTGTTTTTGAGAAACATTTGTAGTTTTCTGTGATATGCCCACTTGTGTCTGGACAGTATTCTGTCCTCTTCCGCTTCCAAGACTGACTCTTACTTGAGTCTGATCAGGCCTAGCTAGAGGTTGCCACTGATGCTTGGTGTGCCACCATATTACACATGTGTGATCATGGTATTATCCCTATGATGTGCCATTTCCAAGAAATGCTGGAAATCCTCACATATACCATGGAGGATTCTGACCACTTCCACCTGATCCTCTGTGCCAGTGTTCTGAGCCCTAACAATGTCACTGCACCACTTCTGTTGGGCAGCCAATGCTTTATTGTGTTTCCTGGTGTAGCTGTGACAACTTTCTGTACCTGATTCCCCTTTATAAAGGTGCCACTGTTACCTCTGAATGTCTGCCATCATCCTGAATGTGTTCATCTGGGTTTGGTGACACTGGTGTAGAGGTGCAGAGGTTTGCTCCCTGTACCAGGGTCAGTGTAATGGCAGCATGTGCTTGACTTTGTGATGCACTGTCACTTCCTGTAGAGTTACTAACATGATGTGGGGTGTGAGATCCTGCCATTAAATGTGGGGACTGTATGTTAATTTCCTCAGGCAGTCTCACAAACATACCTATGTCATCATCATGAACTTGAGCAGCCTTTCTGCTTCAAATGTCCTCCAAATTTATTGGTAGATTGAACCTGTTTGTTTACACTACTGAACCTGTAAAATGATTTGAAAACATTACTAATAAAGAAATAATACCCAATACCATATGCTTATTAAGGATGTGTGGGCACACTTACCATGCACACTGCCTTCATTGTCATTCTGTGTAGATGTGGAAGGCTCATCTGCTAATACTGATTGCCATTTGTTTAATGTAGTCATTCCATGTCAGCCTTCGAGTCTCTATATAAATATATGTTACTGTTTTTAAAGCAAGCTTCCTGAGCAGTCATCTGTTGATGATGATGTTGGTAATGGTCAGTACAAACTACCTCTGATTTTTACAGTGCCTTTTCTTTGTAACAGTCATTCCCAAGGACAGAAAATAAGTATTCTGCACCTGGTGTTGAAGGGATAATTTTTATTATCTCCCCCACTACCAATTCTGGAAATGGCATTCTACCTCTGCTATGTCCTACCATAATATTTATCCTCTTCTTGCACTGTGTTAATGTGCAGTTTCTTCCATTGACTGCATTATTTTCCAGGACAACTTGAGTCTAGGCTTTTACCCTCTCAGCTGGTTTGAGACCCCTTACCAAACAGATGTTTACCATATGTCCTAACAGCTGCCACCAAACAAATGTTTACCATATGTCCTAAGGGCTGCCAAGAGGATGCAATTATCCTTTCTGTGCCTTGATCCATTGTTCTACATCACTCTACACATGAAAAATTATGCCACAGTCCAACACAAAAAAACTTTTCACGTAATCATCAGTTTAAACTTCACAATAATGACAGCATGCTTGTCATTCTCATAAAAAGGTAGGTGATATAAATCCAATAATTACGTACACATGAAAATCTCAGTGCAGCCAAAGTAAAGGGTTGCTACAGTAATGTCTGCACTATCATATATACATTCACAACAGTAAAGCAATCTGTTTGCTAACAGATACATCCTTGTCTTAGCAACTTCCACTCTCTTGTATTCATAATACAGCCATATTTCATTCTTCAGTGATACTCGGAAATCTCCAGTTGTTGAACTAACAAAACATCCTTACTACTTCAGTATTCATAGTTAAATAACTCCATTTCTACCATGTATGCATAATCGCCAAATGACACCAAGGTAAATGATTTTTTCAGTGATCACTACTCATTTCCACTGCTGCCATAATTATTTTTTCCATTTACAAATGACAGGATTACAGTGATCACTAAGGCCATTGTAATATGCCCAGCATAACAGTAACACAAACATTTACTGATGTGAATACACTAATTTTACAACATTCTAAAGTATGTCATATTAATTTACAATATTTTATTTGTTCTTACTTCAAACTGTTTGCAATATTCTAAGTCATTTGCAGCCTAACTCAAGGAATTGCAAGTTAATATTGAAGTGTTAAACAATTTCACATAAATTCAGGTTATTTATGTGTTTGGTATTCAAATATTGAAGTGTTAAACAATTTCACATAAATTCAGGTTATTTATGTGTTTGGTATTCAAATCAGGCCATTTTTCATTTATCTCTATGAACTGCAGCCTTTTAGGCATGTAAATCACTTTCAGCTACTCATGAAAGTGGATGCAGCTTGACTTCACTGCACTGGGGAAAGTGGCAGTCCTCAGCAGTCCCCAGCATGGCTTTGGAATATGCAGATAACTTTAGATATGCTTAAAGGTGAAAGCATTTAGGAAAAACAAAATGGAATCAATGCATGAGAGTTTACACAACCATGAACTATAATCTCTGTCCATATAACATCATCTGGCACACCTTCTTTCTTATCTCAAACCATTAATGAAAGTTGGTACTCACACACAGGAATATTTATTTCTGTAACCCTCCCTCTAAAAAGGAAAAATAACATAATAAAATAATAATACTATTGCTCTACTGCATGACTAGTTTAATTCAGGTGTCACCTCCAAAAAAGGTAGCTAAGGCAATGCCCAGCAATTGTAAGTAATATACACAAGAATGATTATTGCACAGTTTTTTATCCATCATATCAATGAAATGTAAATGTATTGTTTAAAAAAAATAACGTATCTGACAAAGCATTTTTGGTTAAACAAAACTTGCCAATAATAATGGTAGCTGTTCAAATCCCCCTATTGGTTAGCTGGGTTTTGTTAAGATGATGTCACTCCCCAGAGGAAGTGTTTCTAAACCTGTGAAACACACTCCTGCCCATACTTTCTTCATTCTGATTCTGACACTTTGAATGATGGCAGCAGCTGTGAAGTAACAAGGGCATGCTCTGAGATGGTCAAATAAGGAGACCAAAATTATGGTCAACATTCTTAGAGAGTCATACCTGGATAAGATCCATGTGTGCATCCATTGTTCCAAATGGAAAAATATAGGCATTTGGCAGTAGTTGGATGAGCACCTGTCATCTCTGACAAAGGTCATCCACTCTGGCCACCAGTGCTGCAAAGGTACAAGGACGTACAGAGGCATAGGCCTAACCATTTGGCTGAGTGGATTGACCAGTTATTTATTATAATTAGTAGCAGTATTATTTTGTCATATTAAACATAGGTTTAAAAATAACTAAAAGAAGGTTAAATAACTGAAAATATTTGCTAGAAAAAATATGTATAACTGCAAATATGTATCTATAATTTTTTTATAATAATACAAAAGAAAGTATAAACATATCAGTACATAAAACTGCATCTGTGTACAAATATATGGAACGTTTATGTGATAATACAATTGTTTTTACAATTAAAATTGTACCATATGTATGAGCAAAATAATGATCTGCATGTTAATCTGTAAATCCTAGCTATATATTTGTATGAGTATATTTTCAACTGTGTTCATGTACTTATACAGAAAGCAAAACAAAAATTGCATGTCCACATGATTTCATTTAGTATTGCATTACCTTAGATAGCAATTAAAACTATATGTAGGCAAATTTTGTAAAGAAAGGATTTTGTTTGTGTAGGCCAGAAAAAATATTTATTAATATAATGATTATATAAGACAGCAATTTCTTTCATAATATTAACTGCACATACAAGATGGCTGTGCTCTCAGTTAGGCCCTGTACCTTAGTCACAGTGAGGGTTGGGGAAAGGGAGAGGAGGTTGCAGTGTCAAGTGAATAACTAACACATACTTTAGTGAGAAATGACCAGTTGTATTACTTCTGCATGCATTTTTAAATCATCCCCTTATATGCTTAGAATTGTGTGAGCTTTAGAAATGTGTACAGCACACACTTTTATAAAGCTAAGGAATTGAAAAGTTAATTGAATTGCTACATTTTTCATTGTGTGAACAACTTCTGCTTGAATGAAATGGACAGACTGTTATATGTAAATGTAACAACTCATTTATAACTTGAAGTAAACAGAAGATTAAGACAGTATGAAAATTCAGATTAAAAATAAATATTGAAACAAACACATAGTAACCAAGTACAGCAGTGAATGAGAGGCACTGCATACTGCTACTAATGACAGCAGTAATGTTAAGGAAAAAGGTGAAATACAGGTAAATAATATTTGTCTTATGTTATCTCTTTTTCTAGCTGAGGAGGAAATTTAATCTTATAAGTACCAACAGGAAAGGAGAACAGTGAGGTTGGATGAAAAATCTGGTAGTCATGAATTAGGTAGAAATTTAACTGATTTCATTATAAGGAAATATTTTCTAAAGATGTTAACTGAAGCACTATGATGCATTCAGTACAAGCCTGCAATCAAGTGTAAGAGATATCAGTATGTAAGCACAATATTCTGTCTTTAACTGATTTCATTAATCTATAAAAAGGAAATAATTTACAAAGCATTGTAAATGAAATATTGACATACATTACTGCAACCAAAGGTAAAAGATATGTGAATATACAGTTGCTGTATTCTGATTTTAACTGTTTTTTATTAGAGTTAAGTATTTATAGAGGGTGTTTTCAGTACAGTACTGCAAAAAAATGCATACCAGGCACAAGTATGAAAATTTGTGTTTGTGTAGTAGACCGAAAAATGTAAACCCCACAAAAACTTGATAGGAACACACTCATCTTACAAAGTATGCATAAGCATTTCCCATATAATTTCCCCATACAGTTTGATCCAAAGTACGCATAAGCACTTCTCTTACTATTCATCCCACATATACATAAGCACTTCCCAAATCAGTAGTCCCATATCTGCATAAGCACTTCCCATATATTCAATTTTACTTCAATAAAGATTAACAAAAATAAAACATTTTAAAGTAATAAAATGAATGTTGTGTAACAGTGCGTGAATTAATTTCATGTATTTTCTGTTTTGTCTCCCATGTTCTTTTTTCTCTTTTTTCCTTATTTTAATTCTGCATTATTTCTCTTGTATAATTTTCTTTCTATCCTATTTATGTTCAATTTTACAGAAACAAAATTCCCAGGAGCAGCACAGGCACGTACCTCCCAGGTTCTAGAACATTTACCCTCTACCCATCTAAGGATGCCCTCACAGATTTGGAATCATGGCACCTTGGCATGTGACAGCCTGGCAAGTCTCACTGAACAGGGAATTTGGGACTTGACTGAGGAGGTGCTGGAGCAGGTCATGGACAGATCAATTAAACCAGTCAAAGCCTCTCTTCAGCATGTTCAAAACACACTGTCTGAGCTGGTGATGACCACCGCACCACCACAGGCCCCTGCCCCCTCAACATTGGAGTCCTCCACTGCACAGCCATCTGGCAATGGAAATATTTCAGGTTCTGTGGACTGAGAACCCCTGCTGTTGCTGCTCCTCCTTACCCCTTATCCCTTAGTCTTTCTCCTACACCCTCTTACCTATTTCCCACTTACAATATCCTCTTATATAAAAATATTTAAAAAAAATAAGTTTGTCTATCCCACACCAAAAATATTGTGCAACTCCTCTCCTACCTTCTCCAGTACAACCCTCTTGTGTGATACTGCTGTGTCTCCATCATTGGTGTATCTCCCGTTTTTCAATCCTTCCTATCTCCCTGTTTCTATTTTTTAAAGTAACCAACAGAGTTTTCACAAAAGGATATACTTATATAAAACTTTTTAACCCCCTTTAGTTTTTGAAAACAATAATTAAAGCTACACAGTCCATCACTTACCTTAAGTCTTTCAAGCGTAACTACACATACCCGCACCCATCGATAATATCTGAAAACCTACAAAGTAAAAAGAAGACTACAGCTGTCACACAGTACTTTGCATGTACTTAATGCTTAATTTTAGGTACTTTACTTTTTTGCTGTAAGTAGGCATGTTTGTCAAACTGCCCTCACTTGCTTATCAGCATATACATATATATATATATATATATATATATATATATATATATATATATATATATATATGTGTGTGTGTGTGTGTGTGTGTGTGTGTGTATATATATATATATATATATATTTATTTATTTATATATATATATATATATATATATATATATATATATATGTGTGTGTGTGTGTGTGTCTCTGTGTGTGCATATATATATATATATATATATATATATATATATATATATATATATATATATATATATGATCCACCAAGAAGAGATAGCACAGGAGTCACACCAATAATGGATTTAGCGCTTTCACCTTTTAATAAAAAACTTCTTCAGAATCACAGTTAACACAAGAACAGACCCATTAAATACCCCCACAACCCTACATATTAACATAATTAATTGCTGACATCATCATTAATTATGCCCTTGTCAAGAATTAAAGGACAAATGCAAAATTCAATAAGTCACAAATATATCTATATATATATATATATATATATATATATATATATATATATATATATAAACAATATAACATATCAATGTAAAAAAGATAAAATATATGTAATTATAAAAATATTTTTTTACAAATATCCCTCTGTCTTTCATCTGAGAATAGAACTCACAGAAACATTAGTGTGCAAACCAGGGTAGTATGTTGCATTAGTTCTTAATTGCCATCTAAGCTCCCTCGATTCAAGGAAGTCATTCAATGGACCACCCCTGTCCCCTAAAGTCACTTGTTCAAGAACTGAAAACTTAAAAGAATGGCCAACATTATTTTTAACATGAACAGCTAATACATTTTTAATTTCCTGTTTTTTGATATCATAAAAATGTTGATACATTCTGCTCCTAAGGGCATTAATAGTTTTACCAATATAGAAACCGGGGCACTGAGTACACATTCCTATATATACTACTGCCTTACTACTACAGGAGAACTTCCTTTTATGCCTAAATTTACCAAAATTTGGAATATTTATTTCATTACCTTCTATAATAGATTGACATTGTAGGCAAAAACCAAATCTAAACATACCTTTAGTACCGGAATATAGCTCCGTTGTATTCTCCAGCATATTTTTTATAGTAGTATCTTTTCTATACACTATATTTGGACCCATGCCAACTGTATCCACATATTCTTTATTGGTACTAAATAAATTCCAGTTGTGCTGAATAATTTTCACAATACTGTCATAATGCATGTTATACTTGAATGTACCAACCCTGTTAAATGTTTTATTTTCGTTATTAGTTTTCTCTGTCGTAATGGCATCAATACCTTTACCTAATAATGGGACATAAAGTCCCTTGTCTCTTTTTGTGATAACCTCCTGTAGTGTATAATCTACAAACTCTCTAGGGTATCCCCCGTTAACTAACATCCTCTTAAGGATGTTAATTTGGTCCAAAAATTCATGTTTTTCAGAAACCATCCTAGCTATTCTAACACCCTGCCCTTTGACTAAAGCCTTCTTCTGATGTAGAGGGTGAAAACTACTGAAGTGTAATAGTGTGTTAGAATAGGTAGGTTTTCTATAGATGGTAGTCTCGAACTGTTGCTCGTTTTTATTTTTTAAAATTGTGATATCCAGATAATTAATTTTCTCATAAGAAATATTATGAGAAAATTTCAAAAAATCCATACTGTTCTCAATAAATTCAAGGAATTCCTTAAGTGTATCCACTATCATTCCAAATTATAAGGATATCATCTAAAAAGCAGCCATAATATTTCCAATATTTTGCATATGCACTTGTAAATATAAATTCTGTTTTCCAAAACGCCAAGACGAGTTTGCAAAAATAGTGGCACAAGTGGCCCCCATTGCTACCCCTTCACTTTGCCATCTAAGCTCCCTCGATTCAAGGAAGTTACTTTTGAATAAACAAATTACATTAGATGAACATTCCTTTATGGAAGCTAAATGGCCAAAAATACCTACTATCTTCGGTATTCCGAAGCTTCATAAAGATCTTGGTAACCCCCCCCTTTAGACCCATAGTCGATGCAAAAGCATCAAAAACTTATTTTATTGCAAAATTTATTGACACACAACTTAAAAATATTCTGGCCAACTGCCAATGGATAGTTAAAGATTCCTGGGACCTTTTGAAAAAGTTAAATAAGGAGTTATATAATGACAAGCTTATTTTTGTAACAATAGATGTTAAAGATCTGTTTTCTATTATTCCTCATGAAATTGGTATCGAATGGTTTTATCTATTTTTATGTCTTCATACTGAGTTAGGACATGACCGTATTCATACTATCAGAACATTGATGGAACTTGTCCTAGAGACTAACATTATTGTATTCGAAGAACAACTTTTTAAGCAAAATGAAGGGGTAGCAATGGGGGCCACTTGTGCCACTATTTTTGCAAACTCTTTCTTGGCGTTTTGGGAAACAGAATTTATATTTAAAAGTGCATATGCAAATTATTGGAAATATTATGGCCGCTTTTTAGACGATATCCTTATCATTTGGAATGATAGTGGATACACTTAAGGAATTCCTTGAATTTATTGAGAACAGTATGGATTTTTTGAAATTTTCTCATAATATTTCTTATGAGAAAATTAATTATCTGGATATCACAATTTTCAAAAATAAATACGAGCAACAGTTCGAGACTACCATCTATAGAAAACCTACCTATTCTAACACACTATTACACTTCAGTAGTTTTCACCCTCTACATCAGAAGAAGGCTTTAGTCAAAGGGCAGGGTGTTAGAATAGCTAGGATGGTTTCTGAAAAACATGAATTTTTGGACCAAATTAACATCCTTAAGGGGATGTTAGTTAACAGGGGATACCCTAGAGAGTCTGTAGATTATACACTACAGGAGGTTATCACAAAAAGAGACAAGGGACTTTATGTCCCATTATTAGGTAAAGGTATTGATGCCATAACGACAGACAAAAATAATAACAAAAATAAAACATTTAACAGGGTTGGTACATTCAAGTATAACATGCATTATGACAGTATTGTGAAAATTATTCAGCACAACTGGAATTTATTTAGTACCAATAAAGAATATGTGGATACAGTTGGCATGGGTCCAAATATAGTGTATAGAAAAGATACTACTATAAAAAATATGCTGGAGAATACAACGGAGCTATATTCCGGTACTAAAGGTATGTTTAGATTTGGTTTTCGCCTACAATGTCAATCTATTATAGAAGGTAATGAAATAAATATTCCAAATTTTGGTAAATTTAGGCATAAAAGGAAGTTCTCCTGTAGTAGTAAGGCAGTAGTAAATATAGGAATGTGTACTCAGTGCCCCGGTTTCTATATTGGTAAAACTATTAATGCCCTTAGGAGCAGAATGTATCAACATTTTTATGATATCAAAAACCAGGAAATTAAAAATGTATTAGCTGTTCATGTTAAAAATAATGTTGGCCATTCTTTTAAGTTTTCAGTTCTTGAACAAGTGACTTTAGGGGACAGGGGTGGTCCATTGAATGACTTCCTAGAATCGAGGGAGCTTAGATGGCAATTAAGAACTAATGCAACATACTACCCTGGTTTGAACACTAATGTTTCTGTGAGTTCTATTCTCAGATTAAAGACAGAGGGATATTTGTAAAAAAATATTTTTATAATTACATATATTTTATCTTTTTTACATTGATATGTTATATTGTTTATATATATATATATATATATATATATACATACATATAGATATAGATTTGTGACACTGAATCATTGAATTTTGCATGTGTCCTTTAATTCTTGACAAGAGTATAATTAATTATGATGTCAGCAATTAATTATGTTAATATGTAGGGTTGTGAGGGTATTTAATGGGTCAGTTCTTGTGTTAACTGTGATTCTGAAGAAGTTTTTTATTAAAAGACGAAAGCGCTAAATCCATTATTGGTGTGACTCCTGTGCTATCTCTTCTTGGTGGATTATTAGATTTTGCGTGTTTTCTGTTCATATATATATATATATATATATATATATATATATATATATATATATATATATATATATATATATATATATATATATATATATCGCAGCAAACTTTACAGATAACTACTAAGTAACTACAAAGCCCCAGTATGTGAATACCACCCTGTATCTTTCACAAAACATTGGTATATTTGTCATCCTATGGTTAGGATCATTATTTTTTCAAATTTTATACAATTATTTGTTTGTATACCTCTCAGCTGTACAGCTTTTCTCTGAATATCCAGATTTGTGCCTCATATTTTTGGTGTGTTCCCCTTAAAAATTTATCTTTTATTTTTTTTTTGACAAATCTTTGGTGTGATCTAAGGATTATAGTCACTAAATGATAACATGCATTTTTGTTTCAGACTTCATAGCCTTCAGAAAATGCATGCTAACACAAATCCTGTTATTCTAGCAACTTTCTAAGTTTATAAGAACAATATTTAAAATATTTTCCTATTTTTGGTCGATTGTCTCCTCATTATGTCAGGCTTTGTCCAGATTTCTTGCTCTAAGAGGTGATGTTCTGGCTTTGTGTGTTATGTGCTTCCTTGTTAGCTCTCTTGTCCTTAAAATATCATTCTGTGTTGGCTATTTCAGTTCCTCAGCTTATTTGGTTATATATAACTTCTGTGCATATTCATTTCCAACTGTTTATTATCAGTTTCATTGTATATCGATAAAACATTCATATCTGCAGATCCTGCACAGATGAAAACTTTCTAACTGGATCATAAGGTCAAGTGATGGCTAAGTCAATTTGTGTTACCTTTTTATAGTTCTAGTATATACCTTAACAGCTATACAGAGCTAAGACTTGCAGCAAGTAACATAACAGCACGGCAAGAGATAACTTATTATAATTTAATTCTAATTTGTGTCTGTGCTGTGCTGATTTCTGCATTACATTAGCTTATTCATCTTCCTTCTCCCAACACATTATTCATAAAATTAGGTCAGAAAGATTGTTATTAATTCTAGCTGTCTAAATAGTCTTGGGCCAAATCTGACAGTAATAGTATGCTGCTACAGAAAGATAGTTTTGTTCATATTTCCCGTGTTACTACTGCTAGGTTAAAATGGATACATTAAAATAAATGCTTACCAAAATTCATAAATATGGCTTCTGAGCAATTAGTCTTTCTTGTTCAGAATTAAAAGTAACATAAAATAATTTATTGATATAATTTAAATGATGTTGACTGCTATGTGTATACCAAAGACTGCTATAGAAAGGGATAAGCTTGATGTCTAAGGGTTATACCCTGAGCAATTAATATTTAATAGCTTTAACTTCATTTAAAGCAGGCATTTATATTCCAATAACAAAAGAAAAATGAAAGACCTAGCTTGAATGTAATTATTATGATTTGTCACATGAAACACACCGAAGTTGCTGACACAGTTTTGAAGCTTTGTTTTGTTTTTTGGGCATTTACATTCAGAATGGAAAGAGACAAGTTTATTTAATTATAATACTATACATTAGTTCTGGAGAGGGCTTAGGTGACTTGTATAGTAACACCAAGTATTAAGCACAATGAAATAATTTTAAAACTCATATAAATTTCTCTTAAGATGTATAAACATTCATGTATTGTTCTTGTCAATTCTTTAAAAGGGTTGCTAAATAACCAAGCCAGAAGTGGAGTTAAGGTGTTTGCATTGTAAGCCCAAAGTTTCTGCACTCCTTGCAGTGTGACAGCTGTTTAAATACAAAATGTGGAGAAGGAAAACGTACACTGTGTACATGCTACGTAAGTCAGCAGGGATACTTTTTAGGCTGATAAAAATAAACTCTTTCTAACGTATTCATGCAGAAAGCAAACATAACAGTGTTTGTCATACAAAGGGTGTCTTGGTGTCTTCCCAGCTATGCACAGGTACAAAGTATCACTCGATTGATAATTGTAAGTGGCTACCTGCCAAGGTAAACCCAAAGATATGACTACAGCTATAATCACTCAGCCTTGATTCCAAAACTCAAAGAACTCAAGGAGCCCTGTCTGATAGAAAACAAGTATCCATGAAAATTCTTCAGCTGGGCTCGATGCTAAGCTAAGGCGTTCCCAAATCTAACAACTGCAGCTGCAATTCACTTTTGTTCCATAAAATAATACTTTAAAAATTAGATAACACATTGCACTGAGTAAAGCAAATATCAGTTGTAACAGTGAAAGCAATTCATAATTTGTTGCAGGCTAAAATAACATCTTCCTGATGTCCACACCTAAAAGAATGTACCATAAGGTTCAGTTAAAAAAAGCAAAGGGCAAGGGAACCCCTATCAGCAAAAGACAATATATTAGCCACTAGAATTGTTTTGAGTGTTTGACTAGCTAGGGATTTAAAAATGGAAAAGAAATGCAGCTTTGTAGTGCTGTAATAAGCACAGCATGCAAAATGTATCATGTTTTGTTTGTCTTTTCGCCTTTTCCCAGTTATCGGTCACCACAGTGGAACTCCGGTCCGCTAATGATTGGTAGTAGATTTTTTTTCATGGTGCCGAGTTGCCAGCCCAATGCCCAACCTTCAGAGAAGGCATGCCCATTCACTCATGTCTTTCAGAGGCCACCCGACTGTGGGGAGGACATGCAGCATGCAAAATTTATCATACTTGTCCAAAATGCTGACCAGGCTATCTCAGTTAAAGCTCTTAGTGAGTTTTGTAGTGATGGCCACATTTATGATTGGGAACATGAACTTTGCAGCTGACTTTGGACAAAGCATCAAACATAAAACTCATGACGATGTAATCATAATGGATAAATCATCTTGTCCTTGTTTTACATAAGGATATGAGTAAAATATTCTCTGATTCCTTACTACAAGTGATTTTAAACATTTTTCCAAGTTTCTGGTGTCAGATTTCAGTGAATGAGAATAGTAGCTATCCTTTAATAATAACAGGGATGGACAGCTGTATGAAATATCTAATAAAGAGTACCTTTTGAGGGAACTATTTAGGTGTCCTTGTACTCTTTACATAGTTGAAAAAATAGTAATTTAACATATAAAAGAAACCCAATAAAAATACATTAAAAATCCAAAATGTCAAATTCTGAAAACACAGAAAGGTAAAGTCCAAGAATGGATTGACTAAATAATTTAACTCACAGCCTGTTTACTGTAGACTTATCAGTCTAAAAGAATTAAGAAAAAGGCACTAAAACTGCAGAACAGATACCATAACTTAAATCTGTTTTCTTGCAAGACACAACTTCCAAATCATGAGTTCACCTACAAACAAACCTGTTTATATAAATATATTAACTCCATGATTGCACAGCTGTGGGATAAAGCAGAAATAACCTGCAAGGGTGAAAATATTAGCCACACAAACTATGATCTCACAATAAACTATAGTGCTAGAAACTATGGTTTTCAACTGGTAACACTGGGGATACAGGATCACTGAAATAATGGTCGACCAGTTATTTGTTAACCACATTAATTGGAAATGTGCTATATTAAGGAGTTTCTGTAAAATAAAACCATAAAACTTAAGTGTATAAAATGGGGAGGTTGTCCCTCTGAACACACACAGCCTAGGCCTCTAAATTTATCACATTCAATACTGGAAAAGGCTGTGCATGCATATTAAAAGAGTAGGTTTGCAGGGTACAATTGTTTCCCCTGTGTGGTACGTTTGTACATTTTTGTTTTTAGGTAAAATATTATTTTTACCAATTTTGATATTTATAATTATTCCTTTCATTTCAGTGAGATCCAGCATTGCAGTATATTTCTATAACTTATTTATTTATTGGTATCTGTTTACTATGAAAGTCCAACTGATCAGTAATCTTATCGAGAGGAGGCCCTGGGAGAAATGCTCCATTATACAAACATCATTTGTACTGTTGCATCATTTTCAGTCAGTTTCATTCATGAGCATTGGTCCCATTATTCAGACATCCTTGATATCAGTTACATAATTTACAAACAGTTTTGATTAAAAATAAGTTACATAGTGGACTATATAAATATATATTTTTGTTTAATACAGAGAGGTATATGCAGTGTAATATCATAATTATGCACAGATTATCAAGTTTTACTAAAGAATATTTGTTACTATAAAGATTTGTTTAAAATGTAGGACACAGGAAGGTTACGAGTTAGTGCAGCCCAAATAAAGGAAGTGCAGTGAGGAGGCACAAGGAAGATAGAAGAGAAGAGATGATAAAGGAGGGCATAGCTGTGTTAATTGTACATTGAGTTTTATGTAGCAAAGAGTTATGGCACAAATTCATATAACTAGATTAGTACTAGTTTAACTAGGGGTGGTGCAGATGCAGAGGCATTTATATATCATGTGGTCACATGTCTTTAGTGCTGTCAAGTGAATTTAAATGTCATTGCTCTCAGAAATCATTATTTTGTATTTAATTTTCTGGAATTCCTTTTACTAGTATTCTAATTTATGTTAGGTGCCCTGTAAAAGTGTTCCTGTTGTCCTTTTATTATATCAAGTAAGAAAACTCATAATTGGCTTCTGCTACTTTGATGGTTGACTTTAGTCTGCAAGATAAGGAATTAAGCTTTGAATTGTTATGGACTACAGGGAATTATTTGCAAAATTCAGGGATGAATCTTTTTGTGTATTTATATTTGGCCTGATGGTTATATGTTTTCTTTTCTTTACCTGAATAAATTTCAGCTTGCTCTTGACATAAATCTCATAACCAAAATCAGACAGAAAACTGGCATCAACGCTTGTGCATACTGGGTCAACTAATACAGCAACTGTCACTTGCAACTAGCATGACATTCCAAGTAACCAGGTATACAGTATTTTGTCATCTTGATGAGAAATCTACCATATTGGTAGAAATCTGAAATGTGAACATATTCGACAAAGATGTTTTTACTGTATTCACTTATCCAGTTGATATTTAAATAATCTAAGGTCTCTTACTGATAATATAATTATGACACAATGTGATGTCTTTAGAAATTAATTTTATATGCACTGTACCAGAACCAATTTTTCCATGGGTGTTTAAAACTGATGTGTGACAAGCAAACATGTATATATGTTGTTATACTTAATACTGGTTGTCAGTAATCAATAATTCACATTCAGTTTATTCCTAATTTGCAGACACCACCACTGAGACCTGATGATTAATTAATTCAAATCTGTCAAAATTGGAATTCTCCATGAAATGAACTTAAACAAATGTCATATGCTTGATGAGAATTTTTTAAAATGATCACACTTTTCCCCAAAGTATACCTATCACCATAATACACACAGTGGCATGACATGTAACCTTGTATTAGAGGATGCCCTGTCCTTACTTCTATACCACTGCTGCATTACTATGTATTAAGTGATGACTATGGTTGTGATATTCATCTAACCTCACCTGCTGCACACCTCCAGCTGACAATAATTAATACACCTGTGTAGAGACATGCTCTTCTTTATTGACAGCTGGAGCTGCCAGCTCATAAATATAAGACTTAACGAGAATTATACAGAGTCACATACAGTCCAACCCTGATCACCCAGGAAGTCACACAGGCAAAACTGCTACTTTCTAATTGCTATTTGCTATTCTCACCCTTGCACATGGACTGCATTATCTATGATTGCTGTATGAAAGCTGCATTGATGTTAATATGTTGCATAGATACAGGGGACACTGTGTCAGGAAACTAGTCTTGTATCTCGGCCTTTCTGCTAGATGTATAATATGTTATGTTGTCATCATGCTTTACATAGTAGACATCTGAAGGTTGCTGACAATGCATTATAATATACACTATGGATTTAATGGGATCTTGGAGTTCTCATTCAGATAATGCGCATGGTGCTGTGGAAAATGTTCACATTTAATACTTTTGCTGATATGACCAAAATTTGGATATAAAACATATTAACAAACTATGCACTGGTTAATACCTGCAGATGCTAGTTAATATCAGCCTCAAAACAGGCTTTGTGACAGAGGACTGGAGGACAGCAACAGTCATTTTCTTGTACGAATGTGAAGCTTCTTCAGACCAGGATAATTATAAACCCATAATTCTGACCAGTCTTATGTGCAAAGCTATGGAAAGGATCATTGTGGAATTAATATATATGGATACATGAAACCTACAGACTCTTATCCCAACCCAAGCTGGTTCATAGGTAGGTACTAGGCTATCGGCCCAAGGGCCTATATAAGCCTAGCCTAGCCAGCAAGGTAACATAGCTTACGCCACCCAAGAAAGTCAGATTTGTCAAAGGCAGTTTCTGCCATCTTAACCTGTTTGATATGTCTGAAAAAGTTACTGAAGTAATGGATGAGGGCAGAACATTTCACACCACATATCTAGACCTTGTAAAAGTCTACATCACCATCCAGCACTGTGGCATCACTGATATATCCTGCCAGAAAAATGTAAGTCTCCATGTAACTCACTGGATAGCAAATTTACTCACAAATACAACCCAGAAAGTTAGGAGGGTTCATAGGTTCATAGGAGTTTACTAGGCTAATGAACACTAGGGCCTTTTTAAGCCTAGCTATGCAACCCAAATCTCTGGCAAGTTCTGATACCCTTGATAAGTGTAAGCAGGAGTTTGGGAGATTAAACATTTACAAGCAGGGTCCTGGGAGATGAACCATTTACAGGTCACTTGTGCCCATTAGAAAAATAGGTGCCAAACAAGGGATGAATTTCCTGTTCCCCATTCAATTGTCCACGTTGCACTTGAATTGTGTTAGGGAGGAACTCTGCTTCAGATGGATGGGGAGCCTGTTCCATAGATTGGGTAGTCTTTGGGATACATACATGCCTCTCCAGTAGGTCCTATTTATATCACAGGCAATATTTAAGTCTTTAAAACCAGTAATTCTGGTGCTTTTTGTTTTGTGGATATGCAGGAGGTCCATCAGAGTGGGGTCTGACAATGCCCCGCATGCCAGGTATAGATCTCCCCTGTAAAGCCTGTAGGAGACAGAATACAGGGATAGGGCCCTGAGGCTGTCTGCATAGGACATGTTACTTACACCCTGTATTCTTTTAGTGAAGAACCTTTGTGAACATTCCATTTGTTGGATATGCCTGGTTAAATAGGTAACAAAGGGGGCACTGTACTCAATGTTAGGTCTGATGAATGCTGAATACAGTGGATCAATGACTTCCTTGGACTTAGATGCTATACCTTTGTTTATAAGTTGTCTTAATTAGTCAGCCAGAGACCACTGACAATGGCCTTAATTTCAGAGAAGTAAATGCCAACAAGGAGCAGTGCAAGAACGGATCCCTGAGGGGCTCCACTTGCGAGTGGCCTCTTTGTAGAAGTGGACTCTCCAATTCTAACTTCTTAGGTCCTGTCTGTGAGCCAGTTGGCTATCCACAGGGTGACATACGAGTTTGTACCTAACCTCTTGAGTCTATCAATAATGCCTGAGTGGGGTATTGTGTCAAATGCCTTGGCCAGGTCAAGGTAGGCAATGTATACCATTTTTCCCTCATCCATTGCTTTGGTTACCTTCTCAAATAAGTCCACCAGGTTGAGTAGACATGATCTCCATTTGATGAAACCAAACTGGGTTGGGTCGAGTGTCTGGAGGTTTACTATATCTCTACTGATCATTTCCATGATAATTCTTTCCATGGCTTTACATATAAGACTTGTGGGACTTATGGGTCTGTAGTTTCCAGAGTCTGTAGATGTCCCACCTTTGTGCACACAGATATCTGCTGCTGTTCTCCATTTGTGAGGCATGAAGCCTGTTTGGAGGCTACAGTTAAATAGTAATTCCAGAGGTCCTGATAGGTCATGTTTCATGCTATTTAGAAGGCATGCTGGGATATTGTCTGGGCCCATTGTTGCAGTGTTCTTGGTCTTAGAGAGACCATTAAGGACCTGTTCCCTTGTGATAGTAGGGGGAGTTATATTTGATGATATTTCCTAAGGGAAGGTGAGGGGGAGAGAGGGGGTAAAGTTGGACCTGACTTTATCAGCTAAGAGGTTTGCTATGTCTTCTGTCTCAGTATAGGTAGCTCCATTTACAATGAGGTCTGCACACAATTGTGTATTGCCTTTGAGGTCGCGGACATAGCTAAAGAATGCTTTGTGGTTGTCCTTGGCCTGGGAGGCCAAACTTACCTCAAATTTGGCTTTCGTAGACTTTATTTGTCCTCTGAGTTGTTTGTTTAGGTTGATGAAAGTGCTTTTATCCTGCTGGGTGCAGCACCTCCTAATTATTGCCATGATGTTCTTCCTTCTGTTATACAGCCTATTGATTTTGTGATTCCACCAGGGTGGCTTGTTTTTTAAGTAAGTTCTGTACTTCTTCCTGGTGGGTACAGCTGCCTCTATGCAGCTATTAACATGCTTTTGCAGGGTTTCTGTGAACAGTTCTGCATAGGCAGCAGTGTTCTCAGGGTTTATGAGAGCCTGACATTTTGCCATGTCATCACTTAATTGCAGGAGGTTAGCCTTAGAGTAATTCCTGAATATTCCAGGTTTAGCTGGGGCTCCAGATTTTTTTTTTACTTTAAAGGAGACCATTTTGTGGTCTGACCTTACCAGGGAAGACATTACGGTAGGAGGTGTGCAGCACTCTCCCATATTAGTGAGGACCAGATCCAGTATGGTTCCATCCCTGGTTGGTGAATTGACTATATTGTCCAGGGAGTGTGTTTACAAATCCAGGAATTTCTGTGCCTGTACTTTTGGTGTCATATAGGATTCCCAATTAATGGTGGGGTAAAGTCACCTATGAATATGGTATTGGGGTGTCTGTACCTCATTTATAACAGCTGTAACTAGTGATGCATCCCAGAGTCTGTCCTTTGGTCACTCCTCTTTGTAATTTACTTTTCAGAGGTCAAAGCTAATATTAAGAGTTTGTGGCTGACAACATTTTCAAATGACTGTAAACTTGGTGCCATCATAAATTTTCCAAAGGTCATCAAGATCCTCCAAGAAAGCCTATCACAACCTAATAGCTAGTGTCAAAGCAGTGAACAAAAACTAAATTCTAAGAAGTATATAATCTTCTTCAAATCAGTCTCCAGAGCTGTGGACGAGGGTAAGGCGGTCCAGACAGCCTATCTGGACCTCACCAAGGCCTTCCACACCATCCTCCATTCTGGAATCATAGAGAAACTTACTAAGCTAGGCATAAATCCCTACATCACTCAATGGGTTGCCAAGTGGCTTATTGACAGAACCAGACTGTAAATGTAGCCGACTCCAAATCCAGCTCCAGACAAGTGGAGTACCTCAGGGTTCAGTCCTGGGACTGCTCTTGTTTTGCATCTACTTCTCTGAAGTACAGGCCAACACTTACGGACTCTGGCTAACAAAATTCGCAGATGACTGCAAACTGGGAGCCATTATTGAATCCTCAAATGATGTGGATATTCTACAAAAGGGCCTTACAGAAACAGATGCTTGGTGCCAGAGCCATGGGCTCAAGCTTAATGCCAAGAAATGTATAGTTATCCCCTTTAGGAAAAAAACATGTACCCATGAATTACCACATAGGTGGCAGTACACTGAACACTGAAAGTGTGATGAGAGACTTAGGGACACAGGTGGACAGTGGTCTCACCTTCGATAACCACATTGTCACAACAGTAAGGAAATTCTTTTATGTGGCACACCTCATCACTAAGGGATTTTCATCCAGAAAAAAGGTTGTCATCGTCCCACTGTACTCATCCCTCATTAGACCCATTATAGAGTACAATGCCCTATTTGGAATGTACCTCACAAAACATTTGCAACAGCTGGAAAGACTGCAGAAATACCGCACTAAAAGAATCACAGGCCTAAAGCAGATGCCCTATGCTGACCGTCTAAAACAACTCCAGCTATACTCTGTGGCATATCATCTGCTCAGAGGTAATCTCTGCTTAACATACAAGGCCATGTCAAACCCTGAGCTATTGGACATGCTCAACTTAAAGAAATCCCAATCCCTCAGAGCCACATGCTCCAGGGATCTAAACCTTGTCATCACAATAAATAAAACATGCTGGAGGGATAGGTTCCTGACCCAGAGACTCCCCATACTCTGGAATAGACTGACCATACATGTCAAGCAGAGTGCCTCCTTTGCCCTCTTCAAAAGGAACCCTGATGACTGGATGGGAGATAGGAAATTCACCCCGGGGATCACATCAGTTGCCCTGCTAGACAGGCATCCAGGGAAGTAAATATTGTGTGAAGAAATATCCAGGGAATTGTTATGGCTAGGCTTGTATAGGCCCTTGGGCCGATAGCCTAGTACCAACCTATGAACCTATATTCTTCTATAAACCTGACTTCTCTTGTAGCTATCAGATTGACAATATGCCCCTAAAAAACTGATCTTGTAGTTAGGGAACTGGGGGACCTATGTCTACAACAAACTGCCCTTTGATCACCACTTGTCTACTGTAATGAATGAGTCCTTTTTTTTTGCACATTCTATATCTAAAGGTACTGTACCCAGACCAGGGATGTAACTGTTCCACTGTACTCAATCCTCATTAGGCAGGTCATTTAGTATAATGACCCTTTCGGTATGTACCTGCCCAAACACTTGTAACAAACAGAATGACCACAATGCTTTCTCAAGAAAAAAAACAAGGGCCTAAATCATAAAAAGTTTACAGCCTGTCTCAAAGCCTTTACCCTCCTCTCGGAAGCATATAGGCTACTGAGAGGCAACCTCTGCTTGCATATATAGTTTTGGCAGACCTTGTAGACCTATTACACACTCAGAAGTCCAATGGCATCATAAAACACCAGCTCAAATGATCAAGATATCTTTCACAAAATAAACAGGACATGTTGGAAAGATAGGTTTACATCACAGAGAATAACCTTTTATGGAACTGTTGTGCCTTCTGCATAAGGCAAAGCACTTCCCTTCAAACTTAATTTGGATGAATAGGTAGGTAACTGCAAATTTACCCTGGTTAGCAACCTTATCAGGCTCCTATTGCTGTCAAGCTGAAAAAAGACCAAAAATACAAAAGAGCAAATCTCAGAAATCATTCTTCTCCTTTAAACTTCTTTTTTCAGGGAGCACGCCCCACACCCCCAAACTTATATACACCAACTCAGCGAT